>NC_057803.1:41125792-41425792 GCF_018294505.1 Triticum aestivum
GGCTTGAAGGCTCCTTCGTGGAGACCATAAAGGGGTGGCAATCGGCGTGGTTCTACATCACCGAGCCGCGCGACACCAACTGGGTGGTGGCCCCCGTGTTTCGATCCGGAATCCCCACGCGGCTCACCTCCTGGAAAGAGAAGGGCCTATCCTGGGGTTCACCGGTGGAGCTGGACGGACTCTAGAAATGTATCTGGAATATGGCAAGCAAGAAGCTCAAGCTTGTCAACATAGTCCAGGTCATGCTCTTTTGTCGGATCCTCCCGTGTCAACAACGGGATTTCAACTTGTGGGAGTTCGACCCGGCCCAGCACCAGACTCTGCGCGAGCTCTTTGACACGACGCACAAGGACGTCTGGAGGGTGCTGTTCAAGGGTGCCGAGGTCCCTCCCTCTCTCACCGAGGACCGCGGGCTAAGAGCGAAGCGCCCTGCGAATCCGGTAAGTTTTGTACATCTGGTAGGATTTTTACTTCCCATAGCTTAACCACGTGCGGGGTCTGAGCTCCCATGCCTTTGACAGGACTGGGTGGGGGCATCGGAGAACATCAACTGTCCGGCCCCTCTGCCCGAAGACACTGCGGATGCTCTCCTGACGGAGATGCTGACTCCGGTCCTTACAAGGTGCCGGAGAAGACCAAGAAGAAGGCCAAGGGAACCCCAAAGAGTTCCCGACGCCAGGTGGTATCGGACTCATCGTCTGATGACTCTGCGACGCACTCCTCCCACGAAGACGTGGAGGAAGATGAAGATGCTCCCCCTCCAGCCGGGGGAGACAAGAAAAGGAAGGCCCCCTCAACCGGGGGGGCCGAAGGGTCCAAGAAGGGAAGGACTCTCCTTCTGGACGGCTCCATCACCGCCGCCGAAGACGAAGACGAGTGGCTGCTCAGTGCCAAGCCCCTGGAGAAGTCGTAAGTATTCGGATACCAGAGTAACTCATAGCATACCTTTGCCGCACTGCTTCTCCTAACGCCGAATATGATTATGCAGACCGCCCCAAGCCCGTATCGACATATCTTCGTCGGGCGGCTCCTTGGACTCGTCAGATATGGATAGTGATTCACTTCTGACCACCACCTCCCATTGCCCTACGGACAATGCCCAGGTGCTATCTCAAGAGGCACCGGGTCGAGGGGAGACAGTCCCGGAGGCGCCTCAAGGCGACCTTCCGGACTCCGGGAGCAGAGGGGGTAAGGCTCCCGAGGGCTCCGAGTTCGGCCTTCAGCCGAACACTGCGCCGGAACCTCCAGTGGTTCCGGACTCGGGCAGGCGGCCTCCTTCCAAAAGGGGCAAGACGCCCGTGCCGGTGACCTCTGTCCATCCAGAGGCACCGGAAAATCTGCTGGGAGCACTTTGCAGCGCTTCCATCGATGAAGAGCACCGCACTATTATGAGTGCGGTGATCCAGAAGGTTCAGTCCGCCAAGAGCGGACTGACTGAAGCCTGTGCCAGCCTTCTAACAGGCTTTGAGGTGAGTATTTGAAATATAGGAAAAATATTACCGCATAGACAGTAGCCCCTTATGCTCTGTTTGGTGTTCAAAAAGAAAAGCCGAATAGAGGATCAACTAATATCTGCAGGAGTCTAATATAAGTATGTCTATATGCGTATGCAGGTTTCGCTGCTGACCTCTGTCGCACTGATTGCGGAGGTCGCCGTACTGAAGCAGGACCTCGAAGGGTCCAAGAAAGAGCTCGGCCTTGCCAAGAGGCAGCTCGAGGAGAACAAAGGTAAGTAATACCTAGTCTATAGATATGTATATATATAAAAGGGATGCGATTGCAAAATGAAAGGATCATCTTTAATTTGCCAAGGGCCACGACCGAAGTGGCAACCCTGAAGCAAGCGCTATCCGAGGCCGAAAACAAAGCGGCCCAGGAGCGCACCGAGCGGGAAAAACAAGAGGCATGGGTGGGCGAGGTGCAGCAAGAGCTCCACGCTCTCGTGACGAAGCACGAGGCATTGGAGCTTGACTTGAAGACGCGAGAGTCCGAGCTTGCCGCGGCCCTTGAGAGTGCAAAGAGTGCCAAGGCTGAAGCCCAAAAGGCCCTCCAGGAGATTGATGCTATGAAGAAGATAGCGGCGGGTAAGGCATTCTATATGCAGAGCAAGCATGTGAAAGTAAATTACTTGTTACTTACCCGAATCCGGAGCTCTCCAGGAGCATTCGTAGATTTTCCCCGCAGCGTGTCGGATGCCGCACAGTTTTACTAGGCCGAGGAGGGAAGCTCAATGGAGAAGCTGTTCTGGTCTCACTATACTGGGACCGAACACCCGATGCCTCTGAGCGACCAGCTGAAGCAACTGGTCGAGCTACACAAGGCGGCCAAACAGGCCATGAAGGGCTTTATAGTCCGGATATGGCATGGCGACGCCCTTCCCAACAGCTACTTCGGCCTGGTGAGGCGGCGTGTGGATGCCTGCCCATGGCTGGAAGTCATCAAGCGGTCTGTCTGCATCGAAGGTGCACGCCGGGCTTTCACCCGTGCGAAGGTGCACTGGGCCAAGATAGACGCTGTGAAGCTGGTGAAGGAAGGGCAGCCGCAGGGCAAGGAGCATCGCCACCCCGAGATGTACTATGAGGGTGTCCTGAAGGATGCCCGTCTTGTAGCGGACGAGTGTGCGAAAGATGTAATATTTGAATAAACTTGCTCGTGTAATCCTGTATTATGAAAACTTGTTCATATGTGCTATGCAACGCTTGTTCGAATTTAAAATATTGCCTTCTGTTCGGCTGTTTATCAAATCTGAGAGATGGCTAGTCGTCGGCTTCTGCCCCCACGCCACGAGTGTTGGGGTGTTCAGGATAAACCTTAGCACTCTTGTTCCCATTTTTGGGTCCTTCGAGGGAGGTGCTCAGCACAACGAACAAGGCAATCGGACTATAATGCGTTATCACTCTCACTTAGCCATAGAATTCTATAATTTGAAATTTCGGCGAAGCCCCTAGTATTCGGAAGGCCGAATTTGGGGCGCTATACACGCCTTAAGCCGGACAGGGCCGACTCCTCGCTCTAAGCGGCATAAGTCTTTAGGGACTTGAAACCTCTCGAACAGCGACCAGTCTCTCGCCTTATCATGACAGTCAGTTTTAGCTTTCTCTACTGAGGTGCTTAGCCCAGCAGAACCGGGGCACAATCGCAGTAGTTCTCCCAGTGCTACCTTAGCCGATATAGCGGAACGTAAGGTACCAAAACATGGGAGCCGGGCAAACCCAACTATTGACCCAAGACATGATTCAGAGCTGATGCATATAATGCTATAAGTTCGGGGTGCCGCACTGTCGAAAGTGTTCGGACTTCTCACGCCGTATTATGGGGTATGCTTAAGCCCCTAGCGTATTGGCCGTACCAGAGTGTACGGGTGCTAGATGTCATGAATGAACATATATATATATAAAGGAAGAATGCAATAATAGTCTTAATGCTATGCCTTGTTTATTCAAAAAGGTGCGTTAAAGCAGAATGATACAAGTAGTGCGATAAGAAAAAAGTAGGACTGTTTGACATATCCCTTCCAAGGGCAAGCTGAGGAATAGTATTAAAGCAAGTATTTCACTCATTATCATAATCCACCTGAGAGTTCTGTGGTGTGATGTAGCTTTCTGCCTCCTTGGTTGCTGCATCATGTGTTCGGCAATCATACTGCCAGACAGGGTTTCCAGAGATTAAAGTCCTGAAAGAGAAAAATAACAAAGCGGGAAGCCCCTAGTGCGGTTTAAGTCACGTCTTGGAGCGTGCCGTAGTCGTGCCCCCTCCCCACCTGTGCCCATGGTATTTTTAATGCGTAATTATGTATGTGTGGCACAGATTTTGCCGTTTGGCTGGGACCGGGGTTGGGGCCACATTGCTATGCGAGCTCAGAACGTGCCAGGCGGCCCAGTTGCCAATTACTCCGGGCGCGCTTGAAGGTGTCCGGGTCCTTAATCGCCGAACTAGTGGATTGCCTTAAGAGGTTGCTTTGTGCTTCTGCTGCAAGGGCCGCAGTGTGCTCCTCCGTGCGGAGAGAGCGCTCTATGTTTCCATTGACTATGATGACCCCCCGAGGTCCTGGCATCTTGAGCTTGTGATATGCATAATGCAGTACCGCATTGAATCTCGCAAATGCGGTTCGCCCGAGCAGTGCATGGTAGCCACTGCGGAACGGGACTATGTCGAAGATTAACTCTTCGCTTTGAAAGTTATCCGGGGATCCGAAGACCACTTCCAGTGTGACTGAGCATGTGCAATGGGCCTCTACACCTGGTATGACGCCTTTAAAGGTCGTTTTTCTAGGTTTGATCCTTGAGGGGTCTATACCCATTTTGCGCACTGTGTCCTGATAAAGCAAGTTCAGGCTGCTGCCGCCATCCATAAGGACTCGAGTGAGGTGAAATCCGTCAATGATTGGGTCTAGGACCAGTGCGGCGAATCCGCCATGACGGATACTAGTGGGGTGGTCCTTGCGATCGAAGGTGATCGGACAGGAGGACCATGGGTTGAACTTTGGGTCGACTGGCTCCAACGCATATACGTCCCTGAGCGCACGCTTCCGCTCCCTCATGGGGATGTGGGTTGCGTATATCATGTTCACCGTCCGCACTTGTGGGGGGAACCTCTTCTGTCCACTGGTGTTCGGCTGCCGGGGCTCATCCTCATCATCGCTATGTGACCCCTTATCTTTGTTTTCGGCATTTAACTTGCCGACCTGCTTGAAGACCCAACAATCCCTGTTGGTGTGGTTGGCTGGCTTCTCGGGGGTGCCGTGTATTTGACACGAGCGATCGAGTATACGGTCCAAACTGGACGGGCCCGGAGTGCTTCTTTTGAATGCCTTTTTTCGCTGACCGGGTTTAGAGCCTTTGAATCCGGCATTGACTGTCGTATCCTCGGTATTGTCACTGTTAATGCGGCACTTATGTTTGTTGCGACGTGACCTACCGTTGCCGTCCTTGGTATCCGAAGTACCATGGTTTTTTGATATGTTATTGCTGCGAGCCAACTAGCTGTCCTCTCCTGCACAAAAGCGGGTCATGAGTGTCGTGAGGGCTGCCATAGATTTCGGCTTTTCCTGGCCAAGGTGCCAGGCGAGCCACTCGTCGCGGATGTTGTGCTTAAAAGCTGCTAGGGCCTCTACATCCGGACAGTCGACGATTTGATTTTTCTTTGTTAGGAACCATGTCCAGAATTGCCTGGCTGGTTCCTTTGGCTACTGAATTATGTGTCTTAAGTCATCGGCATCTGGTGGTCGCACATAAGTGCCCTGAAAGTTGTCGAGGAATGCGGCTTCCAGATCTTCCCAACAGCCAATGGACTCTGCTGGCAAGCTGTTGAGTCAATGCCGAGCTGGTCCTTTGAGTTTGAGTGGGAGGTATTTGATGGCGTGTAGGTCATCACCATGGGCCATGTGGATGTACAGGAGGAAATCCTCGATCCATACTGCAGGATCTGTTGTGACGTTGTATGATTCTATATTTACGGGTTTGAAACCCTCTGGGATTTGATGATCCATTACTTCGTCTGTGAAGCATAAGGGGTGTGCGGCACCTCTGTACTAGGCTATATCGCGATGCAGCTCAAATGAGTCTTGCCCGCTGTGTTCGGCCCGGCCGGACTTACTTTTACTGTATCCGGCGTGACGATTATCGTCTCGCATAGTGGCGCGCCCTTGTGATCCGTAGATCGATCTTGCATGTTTTTCTTTGTCCTCCAATATGTCTCGCAGGTCTGGCATATTTCCCCATGCCTTTTTATTTGAATGGCGTCGGGGTGCGGGCTGAGCTTTTGGCTGGAATGCCTCTCTGTCGCGGCCACGAGGTGGCCGATCAGCCGCGTCATACGCCGGGGATGTAGGTTTCGGTGCTTCCTCCTCTAGTCGGGGTAGCGACCTGCACTTTGGGTAACTCTTGGAGGGGCGTTCAAGTTTATGTTCCTCGGCCGCCAGGACTTCAGTCCATCTGTTAGCTAGCAAATCTTGATCAGCTTGAAGCTGCTGTTGCTTTTTCTTAAGGCTATTTGCCGTGGCTATAAGTCAGCGCTTGAAGCGCTCTTGTTCGACGGGATCCCCTGGCACGACGAATTCGTCATCGTCGAGGCTTGCCTCTTCTTCGGAGGGAGGCATGTAATTATCATCCTCCACCTCTCCATCTGCCTCTCTCTCAGGTGGGCTGGCTTCTCCATCCTCCTGCTCTAAATCTTGCTGGAGGGGACTGTTGTTGCCTTCGGCACTGTTCGGAATGCTATTATCTCCAGTGCCGGTATCACCGCTTTTGCCTTGGCGGGACTTAGAGCGGCTCCGCTGACGCTGGCGCTTGGGTTGCTTCTTGGAGGGGTCATCCTCCGCTGTCCCGTCGCCATTGCCTTCTTTGGGTGTGTTGTAACATCCTAAATTTTCAATTTGGAATGTTATACATTAGATCATCATTGCATATCATATTTTATTTGCTTTTGGTTTCGATCCTAGAAATCCTAAGCAACTCAAGGACCCACGGAGAGAGTTGGGGATTTCGTTATTTTCATATTTGAGTTTTCTCAAATTTTGAGAATAGGATCATTTGATTTTATTTATTTTATCATAAATAATTTCTATTACAAAATTATGAGAGGGAATAAAATGACTTTCCCAAAATAAAGAAATATTGAGGATTTAATAAAAAGATCAAATAAGATTTTATTCCGGAGTTTTTTGATATTTTATTTGAATTTAGGAAAATTATGCGTTTTTCAAAATTTCATTTAGGCCCCAAATAAATGTTCACTTTTTCCGGCTTGATCTTAGAAGTCGGGGAAAATTTATTTCGGGATTTTTGGAGTCTGTTTAGTATTTCTTTTTATTTTTCTTCTGCGCGTAATTATTTAAAAAAACGCGCACCGACCTAACCGGGCCGTGTCCGCCTGGGACTCTGGCCCGGCAGGCTTTATAAGCCGGGGCAGCCCAGCCCCAAGCCAAACTCTAGCCCGCGCCCCTCGAACCCCGCGCCCCCACCGCCGCCGCCGCCCGCGCCGCCGCCCGACGCCGCCGCCTCGCCGGAGCCGCCGATCCGCCGCCTCGCCGATCCGCCGCCCGAGGTCGCCTCGATTTCTGTGCCCCGGTTTTTCTCGGAAAAAACTATCGGTTTTCCGTCGGTTTTCGTCGGTTTTTTTAGGTTCCGTTTTTTTATTAGATCGGTTTTATTTCCGGTTTAGTCTAAATAACGAGCATTCGCTCGTTCGTTCATTTTAACGAACGTATTCGTCGTTTAGATCCGGTTAACGAACGTTCGTTCGTTAATCCGTTCGTCGTTTTTCTTTTTCTCGGATTTTCCGTGATTATTTTCTGATCGCGATTTCTGATCCGATTTTCGTTTTAGTATAACTTTTCGCTCGTTTATCGGAATCAGGCGATTCAAGCGCCTCGAGTTTCGTCTCGAAACCCTCTATCCGTTTAACCAACTTAAACAAGTTTTTGCCACTGTAAAAATTGCCTTATATCCAGATTAGTAGAACGAAGTTGTTTTCTTTCGCCGTTTGACTTTCGTTGTTTCGTTCGATTTGATTCTTTTTGCAAACCGGAGTTCTTAAGTTGAATTTTCTAGTTAGTTCTCTTATTTGAGTTTTATATGTGCATTAGATGAGTACTTACTGTATGCTTGTTTGTTTGTTTGTCTGTGATAGAATACCTGGAGTGCGCCGCCTGTTACTTCGAATCTCTAGGTTTCGCGGATCAGCAGCAAGGCAAGTAACACTTTGATCTTACCTCCTACTACCCAGTTTTATTGCATTAGATCAATCCTCAAACATTGCATGATTAGGATCTAATTAAATTGTGGGATGGGAAGTAGTTGAGGTAGTACCTATTACCAGTTTATTATCAAACCTTTGGGAGTTACTTCTACGTTTGCTTGTTATGCCATGCTATGCTAGTAGACGTGGATTGGGTGAGTGATATCCATGAAAGATGTGAGATTGTTAATTAATGTTTTATCTAAGGTGGAAACTTAAACACACTTCTGGGTGGATTGAGGTACCTGGGTATTCTAGGATTTGCCTGTTTTCTTTTGGACCGCCACCCACGCTCAAAGGGATCATGAGATTATTCATGCTAGAAACTTCCGTGTGCAGCCACAAGCTATTATGGACTCTAGCATAGTTGACTAAGTCGTGCGAACTCTTACAGTGGTAGACTAGCAGATGTAGGGGATGTAGGTGGTATGGTCTACCCGATCGTAAGGTGCTAGCGCTTCTGAAAGACTATGTCTCGGTCATCCGTCTTCTCAAACACCATGTAGTGTGAGAAACCAAACAAAGGCGATCGAGTCTCATGGGGAAAAGTGCGCAAACCTCTGCAGAGTGTATAAACTAATCATGATTAGCCGTGTCCCCGGTTATGGACATCTTTTGAGTATCTAGTACTTGGATTATCATGTGAATCTCAACATGTTACTCTAAATTAATTTTGCTGGGTTTTGTTTAATGATGTTTAATTGGGATTGAGAATGCTGTCAACCATTCTCAATGTTTAACAACCACCATGATAGTTAAATAAATTTATTCCTTTGCAGTAGGGAAAAATTGGCTTTACGCAAAACTATAACCATAGAGCTTTCCACCAGCCAAAGATGCATATAGAATAGCTGTTTCATTCCATTACTCTCTATGTGTTACATTGCCAGCATATTCCATGTGCTGACCCGTTTTTGGGCTGCAACGTAGATGTTGCAGACTTTTCAGACGACGATTAAGGAGTTTTAGGTCATGGTTCTATACTCAGTGATGCCGTTGGAGTTGATGGACTCACTTATCTTCCAAGCCTTCCGTTGTTATCGTTATTAGATGGCCTTAAGCCATATTTATTGTAATAAGTTCTTTTTTGAGACACTCGATATAATAAGTGTGTGATTGCTACTCTTTTATAAATCCTTCAAGTACTGTGTGGTGTCAGCATTACTGATCCAGGGATGACACCGGAGCACAGAGATCAGACTGTTTGAGGTCTGGTCGCTACATGTGTCCACCATGTATATGTCATATGATGAGGTGGCTGTCCAGTGCCCTGTGGGCAGGGTTCCTCTTCGCCTCCCACATTGTCGTCCATACCGTCAATGTCTTCAGAGTCGAAGTCGAGCATGTCAGTTAAGTCATCAACAGTGGTTACTAAGTGGGTGGTGGGTGGGCGGCGAATTTGTTCGTCATCCGCATCCTAATCCTGCCGGACGTAGTTCGGCCAGGACTCTCCTGACATGGAGAGAGAGAGACCTTAACGAGTTCAGTATGTCACCAAAGGGCGAGTGCTGAAAAATATCCGCGGAGGTAAACTCCATGATCGGCGCCGAATCAGATTCGACAGGAATGGGCGCAGGCGGTTTGGAGTCCGTGGCCGGAGAAGGATCCGGCAGTTTGGCAACACGGCTCTCGCGTAGGGTAAGGTTGATATTCGGCTCGATCGCCGCGAAGGATACGGCCTCCGTGGCGGGGTCTATCCACCCGTCCATGGATGGCGCAACTGGTTCCGAATTGAGGGTCGGAGCGGCTGCCGGTGCGATTTCTTGAACACTATCGATGGTAGAGCTAAATCGTACTCATCATGACTGCGTGGCGCACAAGGCAGGGGCTCGAATCCGTCGAAGATCAAGTCTCCGCGGATATCAGCCGTGTAGTTTAAGCTTCCAAACCTGACCTGGTGGCCAGGGGAATAACTTTTGATCTGCTCCAGATGGCCAAGTGAGTTGGCCCGCAGTGCGAAGCTGCCGAACACAAAGATCTATCCGGGGAGAAAAGTCTCAGCCTGGACTGCATCGCTATCGATGATCATAGGAACCATCAAGCCTAACAGCGACGACACATAGGAACTCTCAATGAAAGCACCAATGTCGGTGTCAAAACCGGTGGATCTCGGGTAGGGGGTCCCGAACTGTGCGTCTAAGGCGGATGGTAACAGGAGGCAGGGGACACGATGTTTTACCCAGGTTCAGGCCCTCTTGATGGATGTAAAACCCTACGTCCTGCTTGATTTATTCTTGATGATATGAGTATTACAAGAGTTGATCTACCACGAGATCGGAGAGGCTAAACCCTAGAAGCTAGCCTATGGTATGATTGTCTGTTGTCCTATGGACTAAAACCCTCCGGTTTATATAGACACCGGAGGGGGCTAGGGTTACACAAGGTCGGTTACAAAGGAGGAGATATCCATATCCGTACTGCCTAGCTTGCCTTCCACGCCAAGTAGAGTCCTATCCGGACACATGACGTAGTCTTCAATCTCATATCTTCATAGTCCAACAGTCCTGCCAAAGGATATAGTCCGGCTGTCCGGAGACCCCCTAATCCAGGACTCCCTCAGTCGCCTCGTGGCTCTTCCAACTTGATCTCCAAGTCTATGGTGTGTCTTCTGGTCCAAGAAAAGTCATCACGAAGGTTTCATTCCGTTTGGACTCCGTTTGGTATTCCTTTTCTATGAAACTCAAAAACAAGGAAAAAACAGAAACTGGCACTGGGCCCTAGGTTAATAGGTTAGTCCCAAAAATAATATAAAATAGCATATTAATGCATATAAAACATCTAAAACAGATAATATAATAGCATGGAACAATAAAAAATTATAGATACGTTGGAGACGTATCAAGTGCCCATACTCGATACTCAATTTTCCTTTGGTGATGGAGAAGGATGTGGTGGTGATGAAGTAGTAGCAATCTTATCTTCAGGTTTCCATGGCAAAGGCTCACCATCATAAGAGGAGGAGTGAGTCTCACGGGTGCTGCAACTGGCAGCCAACATGATACCTTTAAACCTTGCCTCATATTCAAAGACTTGGTTTGTAGCGATCCGACCTCAAACGGTCAAATCTCTGTGTATAAGTGTCATCCCTGGATCGGTAATGCTGACACACACAGTACTTGAAGGATTTATAATAGAGTTCAATCACACACTTATTACATCGAATGTCTCAAAAGAGAGAGTACTTATTACAATAATATGGCTGAAGGCCATCTAAATAAGATAACTGCGGAAGCTTCGAAGGTAAATGAGTCCATCAACTCCAACGGCTTAGCCGAGTAAATGACAATGACCTAGCGCACTTTACTGTTCGTCTGAAAACTCTGCAACATAATACGTTGGGGCCTGTGTAGGTCAGCACATGGAATATGCTGGCAGAATAACACTATATAGCAATGAACATGTAACAGCTAAAACCATATGCATATTTGGCTGGTGGAGGCTCTATGGTTATTTTTGCAGAAAGCAAGTTTTTCCTTACAACAAAGGAATATATTTTATTTAACTACAAAGTTTGTTTAAAACATTGAGAAGGTTCCTCCAACTCAATCCTAAATTAATAAATCATCAACCCAACAAATTAATTAAATAGAGTGATGAGATCAAATTAATAATTCAAGTACTAGATTCTCAAGATGTCCATAACCGGGGACACGGCTAATCATGATTAGTTTATACACTCTACAGAGGTTTGCGCACTTTTCCCCACAAGACTCGATCTCCTCCGTTGAATTTCTCACACTACAAGTTGTTTAATAAACAGATGATCGAGACACAGTCTTTCAGAAGCATTAAATCTTTACTCGGTGTAGACAGCACCACCTACATCCCCTACATCTGCTAGCCTACCACTGAAAGAGGTCACACAACATACTCAACTATGCTAGAGCCCATAATGGCATGTGGGTGCACACGGAAGTTTCCAGCATGAATAATCTTATGATCCCTTTGAGTCTGGGTGGCATTCCATAGGATGATCACACGGGTACTGCGGGATATCCCAGGACATCACTGGATTGCTCTAGGTGCCCAGACAACCACTGGGTGCTCCAGGGTGCCTCAACCAATCCGCCCAGATGTGTATTAAAGTAGCCACCTTAAGTTTAACCATTCATTAAAACTCTCACATCTGTCATGGATCACTCAACCCAAACCACGTCTACGAGTAGAGCATAGCAATAAGCATAACGTAGAGGTAACTCCCAGGGCTTGAAATAAATACAATACGTTCTACCTCATCAACTACTTCCTAGTACCCACATGTTATACAAATCCTACTCATGCAATGTTTGAGGATTGAAACTAATGCATAAAACTGGATATAAAGGGGTATGATCAAAGTGTTACTTGCCTTGTTCACGACCGGAAAACCCTAGTGACTCGTAGTTGCACGCTTCGCACTCCGGAAACTCTATCATGAACAAACAATATCATACATAAGCACTCAAGCATAAGATGCAAGGGTAAAACTCAAATGAAAAGATCCAAATTGAAGGTTCAACTAAAGAGCTTCGATTTGCAAAAAGAATCAACCAAATCGGAGCAACAAAACTCAAAGTACATCAAAAGAAGTTCAAATTCAAATCTACTTGAAACCAAATTTTAAATTGTCAAAACCATGTTCAAGTTGATTATCTGAAAATAGAGGAACAAGACAAAGATTTTGGCATTGGTTTCACTGGATTTGGACAAGCGAGCAAAAAGTTGCGAGGGTTTGAAGATCAAGGATTAATCTATGAGAAAAGTATTCGCGGATAGGTCCCTGGCCGAAAAATAAAATA
Source organism: Triticum aestivum (assembly GCF_018294505.1). Taxonomy (NCBI): domain Eukaryota; kingdom Viridiplantae; phylum Streptophyta; class Magnoliopsida; order Poales; family Poaceae; genus Triticum; species Triticum aestivum. The sequence goes on from NC_057803.1 coordinate 41,138,308, forward strand.
AAAAGAGAAACCTAACGAAAAAATGTTCGCTACGAAGATCTAACTAATGAACGCGTTCGCTAAAATGAACTAAACAGAAAACGTTCGCTAACTAGGAACCATAAAAACGATCTAAGCCAAAGAACCAAAAGGAAAACCGACAAAACCCTAAAAAACTAAACCGGAGAAAAACCAAGGGAAAAACTGGATCGGGTTTTTACCGGTTAACCAGAGGAAATTGCCGGCGGGAGCGACGGCGGGATCCGGCGAGACGGCGCGGTGGCAGCGACGCGGGGCGGCGGGGTGGCGACAGCGAGCGCGTGCGGTGGCGGCAACGACGGCTGCGGTGGGGTGGGGCGAGGTGAGGAGGGGCGGCGGCTCCTTATAAAGGCCCGGGGGAGGGTCTTGCCTTGCGGGAGGTGGCGTCGGGAGGAGTCCGGCTCGGACTCCCGAGCTTCGGCGGCGGCTGCGCGGAGTCCTCGCGCGGGAGGAAGGCGGCGCGCGGCAGGCCGACCTACTCTTCAAACCCTCGCAGTCGGACGGGAAGTTTTTTTAAATAAAATTTTGCCCGAAGAAAAATCCTAATAAAATATATAAAAAAATTCTAAAAATACCAGAAACAATTTTCACCGTCTAAACCTAATATTTAGAACCTAGTGAACATTTTTCTGGCCTAAAAATGCAATTTCAAATATGCATATTTTTCTAATTCAAATAAATAGCAATTAAAATCCAAATAAAATATAAATTTGATTTTAAATTTTCTTCTCCAATATTCCTCTCTTTTGAAGAAGTCATATTATCTTCTTTCTTTTATTTTTAATATTGGAAATAAATGGAGAGAAAAAATATTAAAATCAAATTGATCCTCTTTTCAAATTTGAGAAAATTTAAATATGAAAATTTATGAAATCCCGAACTCTCTCCTTGGGTCCTTGAGTTGCTTAAGATTTCTAGGATCACAACCAAATATGCAAATAAAATATGATATGCATATGATGACCTATGTATAACATCCAAATTGAAAATTGGGATGTTTTACATGGTTTTGGAGATCATAGGTCTTGGCTTTGGAGGAAGTTGATTTGCTTGTTGAAGGTGAAGTCGATTTCCTTCATGGACTTGCCATCCACCTTGAGATCATGGGTGTAATCCGCGATCATGAAGTGATTGGCATTGAGTCCATGTTCCACCATCCCCCACTAGTAGAAAATAGGGCTTTGGTCCAGGCCAGGTCAGCCCATTAGTCCCGGTTAAGTCCAGAACTGGGACCAATGGGGGCATTGGTCCCGGTTCGTGAGCCCAGGGGGCCGGCCGGGCCACATGGGCCATTGGTCCCGGTTCATCAGGACCTTTTGGTCCCGGTTGGTGGGATGAACCGGGACCAATGTGCCTCGCTCCTGGCCCACAACCATTGGTCCCGGTTCGTGCCTCAAACCGGGACTAAAGATTAGACCTTTAGTCCCGGTTTGAGGCACGAATCGGGACTAATGGGGTTGAGACCTTTAGTCCCGGTTCGTGCCACGAACTGGTACTAAAGGTCCCATTTTCAAACTCAACCCCCCCATGGATTGCCTTTTCAGTTTAAAAAAATAAAAGAAAATGATGGAAATGTCAAAAAATAAAAGAAAATAAGTTTCCCATGTGATATGTGGTCTAGTTGTTGGGAAAATTTGCAAATGTGAATTTTGACTTTATTTGCAAAATCTCTCTGAAATTTGTAAAAATGGGCATAACTTTTGCATACTAACTCGGATGAAAAAGTTTTTTATATGAAAAATCATCTACATGAACCCCGTTAAACATTTTCAAAATCCTCAAAAACCTAATAGAAAAAAGTTACGGGGCTTTTAAGATCTAGAGTGAAAAAAATAGAAAAAAAATTCAAACAGTGGGCAAACTATGGTTAAACAATGGTCAAACTAATTATTCTAGAATATTAGTGTTACTAAATAATTATTTCTGTTATTTCAATTTTGGTCAAATCTGGTCAAACTGTGGTCAAACAATGGTCAAACTAATTATTCAAGAAATATTAGTGTTACTAAATAATTATTGTTTTTTAAAACAATAGTTTCAAAATAAAACTATGAAATGTGTCACTTCATGCTCAAGCAAAATTCCTGAAGGTTAATAGGATTGACATCTTAGTATTGTCAGGAAAACAACAAGTGCAGACTTGGAGCGAGGGAGAATAGAACCCGGAAGTTAAGCGTGCTCAGGCTGGGGGAGTGGGAGGATGGGTGACCGTTCGGGAATTTAGATGATTTGGAATGATGAGGGGTGATTAGAGGATAAATTGAGAAGTGATGAGGGGTGGTGATTACAGACTAGAGGTTAAAATAATTCAGAAATTTGAAAATAAAAAAATCAAAAAAAAATTTCAAAATTTTTTTTCAAAAAAAAATCATAAAATTTCCTTTAGTCCCGGTTGGTGTTACCAACCGGGACTAAAGGTGGAGCTCCATGTGGCCGCGCCCTTTAGTCCCGGTTCTGGATTGAACCGAGACTAAAGGGATAGGCATTAGTACCGACCCTTTAGTCCCGGTTCCAGAACCGGGACTAAAGGTCCTTATGAACCGGGACTGAAGGCCCTTTTTCTACTAGTGCCCTTGCATCGGAAGACATTCTGCTCCATAGCATCAAGCCTAGCCTCCATGGTTCCCGTCCCTTTGGGACCTTGCACATCACAGATGTGGAGCACCCCATGCATCTAGATAGCCTGCAGGTGTTGCATCGCCTCCCGCAAATATGGTTTGATGATGTTCTCGAATAACTTGTCTTTGGAGGAGCTTGAAGCGGCCATGGTGAATTAGATCTATACCGAAAATAGCAAGAAAAGAAAACAGAAGATTTCTCCGTGATATGGTGGTCAATAGGTTCGGGGGTATATAAAGATTTTTTATCTTGGGAAACAAGCAAACTAAAGAAAAACGGAGTCCGGAAGGTACCCGAGGTGGGCACAACCCACCTGGGCCCGCCCGCGCCCTGGTGTCTTATGCCCACCAGGTGTGCCTTCCTGGTTGTTTCTTATTTTCCTAATTTTTAAAACATTCCAAAACCGAGAGAAAATATTTTTGCGGATTTTTCGGAGTCCGCTTACTTATCGTATCATGTACCTCATCTTTTTTCACTATTCTGGAGTGTTCCAGAAGGTTTACTTTATGTGTTCTTCCGGTGTCACAGTTTGGATGATATTGATTTCAACATTAATGGGCGTACCTGAGATATAATGTTTTATTCTCTGCCCATTGACAACCTTCAGGTTGGTACCTTCGACATTATTTATTTTTATTGCCCCAGATCGCTAAACCTCCTCGATAACATAGGGTCCTTCCCATTTGGAGAGGAGTTTTCCTGTAAAGAATCTGAAATGAGAGTTGTACAAAAGAACATATTCTCCAACTTTAAACTCACGCTTTTGGATTCTTTTATTATGCCATCTTTTAACTTTTTATTTAAATAACTTGGCATTTTCAAAAGCTTGGTCTCTCCATTCATCTAGTGAGGTAATATCAAATAACCTCTTTTCACTGGAAATTTGAAATCATAGTTGAGTTCTTTAATTACCCAATATGCTTTATATTCTAACTCAAGAGGCAAATGACAAGCTTTTCCACAAACCATTTTATAAGGAAACATACCCATATGATTTTTTATATGTTGTTCTATAAGCCCAAAGTGCATAATCTAATTTCTTAGACCAATTCTTTCGGGACCTATTAACAATTTTTTGTAAAATTAATTTTATTTCCCTATTGCTAAGTTCAACTTGAGCACTAGACTGAGGATGATAAGGTGATGCAATTCTATGGTTAACATCATACTTAGCAAGCATTTTACGAAAAGCACCATGAATAAAGTGTGAACCACCATCAGTCATTAAATATTAAATATCTAGGGACTCCAAACCTTGGGAAAATAACTTCCTTGAGCATTTTAATAGAGGTGTTGTGATCAGCACTACTAGTTGGAATAGCTTCTACCCACTTAGTAACATAATCATTAGGAACCAAAATATGTGTATACCCATTGGAGGAAGGAAAAGGTCCCATGTAATCAAATCCCCAAACATCAAATGGTTCAACAGCAAGTGCTGGAGATTTTACGAAGTCACCATAGGCGCGTATCGCCAGAATTCCTGAAATAAATCCAGGATAAATGCGAGCACCAGGATTTGAACCCTGGTGGGTTGAGGATACCACTGTCCACCTAACCATCTCAACCATAGGTTGGTTCGCAAAATCAGAGAATATAGCAGTCATACATCTTTAAAAGGTAGAAGGTGCATTACATAAACCAAAAGTCATATGTCTATAAGCATAAGATCCAAAAGGACAAGTCAAGGTGGTTTTCTCTTGATCAAGTTGTGAAACAGGTATTTGAGAAAAACCAGAATATCCATCGAGGAAACAAAAGTGTGTGTGCTTAGATAGTCTTTCTAGAATTTTATCAATAAAAGCCAGAGGGTAATGGTCTTTTATAGTAGCTTTATTTAATTTTCTAAAATCAATTACCATTCTATAGCCAGTGACAATTCTTTGTGGAATAAGTTCATTCTTATCATTAGTATCAACAATAATACCTCCTTTCTTAGGGACACAATGAACATGACTTACCCATCTACTATCAGGTATAGGATTAATTATACCTGCTTCCAGAAGCTTTAATATTTCAGTTCTTACCACTTCTTCCATTTTAGGATTCAAACGTCGTTGGTAATGAACAACGGGTTTAGCATCAGGTTCCATATTAATTTTGTGCTAACAGAGAGTGGGACTAATGCCCTTTAAATCATCAATAGTATACCCAATAACAGCTCAGTGCTTCTTCAAAACCTTCAATAATCTTTCTTCTTCATGTTCTGAAAAGTTAGCACTAATAATAACATGATATACCTTTTTCTCATCAAGATAAGCATATTTTGAAGTGTGTGGCAATAGTTTTAATTCAAACACGGGATCACCTTTAGGTGGAGGCTGACCTCCTAGAGTTTCAATAGGCAAATTGTGTTTAAGCAGAGGTCGTTGTTGAAAGAAAATTTTATCTATATCATTTCTTTCATGCATATGCATATCATTCTCATGGTCTAGCAAATATTGTTCTAGTGGATCAGTAGGAGGCACGACAATAGAAGCAAGACCAATTATTTCATCCCTACTAGGAAATTCTTTCTTATGACGCTTTTTACTAAACTTAGAAAAATTAAACTCATGAGACTCATCACCAAAACTAACACCGACAATTTTTCACTCACAATCTATTTTAGCATTAACTATGTTCAAGAAAGGTCTACCAAGGATAATGGGACAAAAGTCATCTTGTGGGGAACCAAGAACAAAAAAATTAGGAGGATATTTAACTTCCCACACAAGACTTCAACATCTCTAACAAGCCCAAGTGGTGTGATGGTGTCTCTATTAGCAAGCTTAATAGTAACATCTGTGTCTTCTATTTCAGCGGGTGATATGTCATTCATAATTTCTTGATATAAGGTAAAAGGAATAGCACTCGCGCTAGCACCTATGTCACATAAACCATGATAACAGTGAGCTCCTATTTTAACTGAGACAATAGGCATGCCAACCACAAGTCTAAGTTTATCTTTTTCATCGGGTTTAACAATTCTAGCAGCTTCATCATATAAGTAAACAACATGCCCATCTAAATGTTCAACCAGGAGATCTTTAACCATAGCAACACTATAGGTTCTACTGTAAATTGTTCAGTGGGTTTAGGTGCTCTAATATTACTTTTATTGACCATGGTTGAGACCTTAGAATGTTCCTTTATCTTAACAGGGAAAGGTGGTTTTTCGATATAAGCAGTAGGAACAACCAGATCAACATTATAGATAATAGTTTCATCTTTAGCTGGCACCAACTCCTTACTTTCTTCTTTAATAGGTGGGTGATATTTAAACCACTTCTCCTTAGGTAGGTCAACATGAGTAGCAAATGATTCACAAAAGGAGGCTACTATCTCAGAGTCAAGTCCATATTTAGTGCTCAACTTTTGAAAAGCATTGGTATTCATAAAAGATTTAACACAATCATATTTAAGATTAATACCTGACTCTTTACCTTCATTGAGTTCCCAATCTTTAGAGTTGCGTTTAATTCTTTCTAAAAGATCCCACCTGAATTCAATAGTCTTGTTCATAAAAGAACCAGTACAAGAAGTACCAAGCATGGATTGATCATCACGAGGAAGTCGAGCATAAAAATTCTAAATGATAATTTCTCTTGAGAGCTCATGATTTGGGCATGAATATAACTTTAACTTAGCCTCCCCCAAGCTAGAGCGATACTTTCTCCTTCATGAGGCCAAAAATTATATATATAATTCCGATCACGATGAACTAGATGCATAGGATAATATATTTGGTGAAATTCCAATTTCAACGATTCCAATTCCTAGATCCAATATCATCGCATAGCCTATACCATGCCAATGCTCTTCCCTACAAAGATAAAGGGAAAAACTTCTTCTTAGCTTCATCTCTGGGTAAACCTGCAAGCTTAAATAATCCGCAAATTTCATCCACATATATCAAGTGCATATCAGGATGTTCGGTTCCATCTCCTACATAAGGATTAGGTAGCAGTTGTTCTATCATACCCAAAGGAATTTCATAACCAATATTTTCAGTAGGTGCAATAGGTTGAGGGGTAACTAATTGTGGTTCTGGTCAAGGTGAAGATACCCCGAACAAACCCCTCAAAGGATTGTTCTCCATAGTAACAAGTGACAATAAATTTCGGCACGTAATATACATTTTTCCTTACCAAATTCCACTCACCAAAGGCGCTTCACTCCCCGACAATGGCGCCAGAAAAGAGCCTTGATGACCCACAAGTATAGGGGATCAATTGTAGTCCTTTCTATAAGTAAGAGTGTCGAACCCAACGAGGAGCAGAAGGAAATGACAAGCAGTTTTCAGCAAGGTATTCTCTGCAAGCACTGAAATTATAAGTAACGAGTAGTTTGATAGCAAGATAATTTGTAACGAGCAAGTAATGGTAATGGTAAAAAAGTGCAGCAAGGTATCCCAATCCTTTTGAGGCAAAGGACAGGCCAAAATGGTCTCTTATAATAAGCAAAGCGTTCTTGAGGGTACACGGGAATTTCATCTAGTCACTTTCATCATGTTGGTTTGATTTGTGTTCGCTACTTTGATAATTTTATATGTGGGTGGACCGGTGCTTAGGTGTTGTTCTTACTTGAACAAACCTCCTACTTATGATTAACCCCCTCGCAAGCATCCGCAACTACGAGAAAAGTATTAAGAATAAATCTAACCATAGCATTAAACTTTTGGATCCAAATCAGCCCCTTACGGAATAACACATAAACTAGGGTTTAAGCTTCTGTCACTCTCGCAACCCATCATCTAATAACTACTACACAATGCATTCCCTTAGGCCCACATATGGTGAAGTGTCATGTAGTTTACGTTCACATAATACCACTAAGGGAATCACAACATACATACCATCAAAATATCAAACACATATCAAGTTCACATGATTACTTGCAACAAGATTTCTCCCATGACCTCAAGAACAAAAGTAAATACTCACAAATGATAATCATGCTCAAGATAAGAGGGGTATTAAATAGCATAATGGATCTGAACATATAATCTTCCACCAAATAAACCATATAGTAATCAACTACAAGATGTAATCAACACTACTAGTCACCCACAAGTACCAATCTATAGTTCTAGTACAAAGATTGGACACAAGAGATGAACTAGGGTTTGAGGGGAGATGGAGCTGTTAAAGATGTTGATGGAGATTGCCCTCCCCAAGGTGGGAGAGTTATTGGTGATGATGATGACGGTGATTTCCCCCTCCGGGAGGGAAGTTCCCCCAGCGGAATTGCTCCGCCGAAGGGTAAAAGTGCTCCTGCCCAAGTTCCGCCTCGAGACGGCAGCGCTTCATCCCAAAAGTCATCTCCCTATTTATTTTGTAGGTAAAAATGACTTATATACCACAAGAGAGGTACCGGAGGTGGGCCGAGGAGGGCACAACCCACTAGGGCGCGCCTGGGCTCCCTGGCGCGCCCATGTGGGTTGTGCCCACCTGGTGGGCCCCCTCTGGTACTTAGTTGCTCCATTATTTCTTATATATTCCATAAAAAATCTTCGTAAAGTTTTAGCTCATTTGGAGTTGTGCAGAATAGGTAGCCTGACGTAGCTTTTTCAGGTCCAAATTTCCAGTTGTCGATATTCTCCTCTTTGTGTGAACCTTGCATATTATGAGAGAAAATCCATTAGAATTACTCCAAAAAGCATTATTATGCATAAAAACATTATAAATAACAGTAGGTAAACATGATGCAAAATGGACGTATCACCCACATGTCAGCCATTCAATTTTTTAGTCCATTTGGTGTGCGAGGTGAAACAATGATGTAGCGTCTATGCAGCCCGTTTATATATTATATTAGAATTAAAAGCCCATTTGCATTTTTTCGAAATCCAAGTACTTGTTGGGCTGGGTGAAAATATCAAGTTGGGTTGGATGGAGAAATGTTATAAAAACATAAACACATGATTGCACGTCTATTACTGATTGGCCAGTAAAATCTTTGCAAGCTTATGTACGCAATTACCAGGAGTTAACTTGCCAAGTTATATATAACCAATTTTTATTATTTTGTAAGAACTTTTGGTTTACGCAATAAAATATCATTTTAATTTGATGAGTTAATAGGATGCGGGGTATTATTATTTTTTAGGCTAGACATGGGACAGTTGAATTGGTTCTAGGGAAAAATTACTAGGAGAAAACACAGATTACATCGGAAAAAAAAGTGGGAGAAAATTTAGATATAGGATTAATAAAAACAAAAAATGAAGGAAGTGGGAAGGTCTATACAATGGTTGGACGAATGACAGGTTTAACAGAGCGTTATGTTGTTTCTATTATATCAAAGATAAAGGAAAACCTTCTTCTTGACTTCATCCTCGGGCAAACCTACAAGCTTAAATAATCCACAAACTTCATCCACATCGATTAGATGCATATCACGATATAATGTTCCATCACCTGCATAGGGATTAGCTAGAAGTTTCTCTCTCATACCCGAAGGAATTTCATAATAAATATTTTTAGTAGGTGCAGTAGGTTGAGGAGCAACTTCTTGTTCTTCCGGTCGAGGTGAAGAGGCCCCGAACAAACCCATCAAAGGATGATTTTCCATAGTGACAAGTGACAATAAATTTCGGCACGTAATGTAAATTTTTCCTTACCAAATTCCACTCACCAAAGGCGCTTCACTCCCCAGCAATGACACCAGAAAAGATTCTTGATGACTCACAAGTATAGGGGATCTATCGTAGTCCTTTTGATTAGTAAGAGTGTCGAACCCAATGAGGAGCAGAAGGAAATGACAAGCGATTTTCAACAAGGTATTTTCTGCAAGCACTGAAATTATCGGTACAGATAGTTTTGTGATAAGATAATTTGTAAGGGTAACAAGTAACAAAAGTAACTAAGGTGCAACAAGGTGGCCCAATCCTTTTTGTAGCAACAGACAAGCATGGTCGAACTCTTATATAAAGCAAAGCGCTCCCGAGGACACATGGGAATTATTGTCAAGCTAGTTTTCATCATGCTCATATGATTCGCGTTCGTTACTTTGGTAATTTGATATGTGGGTGGACCGGTGCTTGGGTGTTGTCCTTCCTTGGACAAGCCTCCCACTTATGAGTAACCCCTCTCGCAAGCATCTGCAACTATGAAATAATTATTAAGATAAATCTAACCATACCATGAAACATATGGATCCAAATCAGGACCTTACGAAGCAACGCATAAACTAGGGTTTAAGCTTATGTCACTCTAGCAACCCATCATCTACTCATTACTTCCCAATGCCTTCTCCTAGGCCCAAATCATGCTGAAGTGTCATGTAGTCGACGGTCACATAACACGACCAGAGGAGAGACAACATACATCTCAACAAAATATCGAACGAATACCACATTCACATGATTACTTATAACACGACTTCTCCCACGTCCTCAGGAACCAACGTAACTACTCACAAAGCATATTCATGTCATAATCAGAGGAGTATTAATTATCATTAAGGATCTGAACATATGCTATTCCATCGAATAAACCAACTAGCATCAACTACAAGGAGTAATCAACACTACTAGCAACCCACAGGTATTAATCTGGGGTTTTAAGACAAAGATCAGACACAAGAGATGAACTAGGATTTGAGAGGAGATGGTGCCGGTGAAGATGTTGATGGATATTGAACCCCTCTCGATGATAGGATCATTGGTGATGACGATGACGATGATTTCCCCCTCCGGGAGGGAAGTTTCCCCGGTAGAACAGGTCTGCCGGAGCCCTAGATTGGTTCTGCCCAAGTTCCGCCTTGAGACGGCGGTGCTTTGTCCCGAAAGCTTCCTCTTTATTTTTTCTAGGTAAAAACCCTTCATATAGCAAAAGATGGGCACCGGGGCCTGCTAGTTAGGCGGCAAGGCAGGGGGCGCGCCCAGGGGGTAGGACGCGCCCCACCCTTGTGGCTGGCTGGTGGGTCCCCTAAGGTGTTTTCTTCACCCAATATTTTTATATGTTCCAAAATAATTCCCCATGAAGTTTCATGACTTTTGGAGTTGTGCAGAATAGGTCTCTCATATTTGCTCCTTTTCTAGTCCAGAATTCCAGATGCTGGCATTCTCCCTCTTTATGTAAACCTTGTGAAATAAGAGAGAAAATGCATAAGTATTGTGCTCTAATGTGTAATAACAACCCATAATGCAATAAATATCAATATAAAAGCATGATGCAAAATGGACATATCAACTCCCCCAAGCTTAGACCTTGCTTGTCCTCAAGCGAAAGCCGAAATTGATAAATATGTCCACATGTTTAGAGATAGAGGTGTCGATAAAGTAAAATACACACATGGGGGCATCATGATCATCTTTAGACCAACAACGTATATTGTCATATAATTTCTTAAGCTAAAGTAACAATTCGTTCACAAGGTAAAGTATGAACCAGAAACTTTATTGAAGACTAACAAACTATGATCTCAGTCATTGAAGCAAGTGCAATTTATCATAACTTCGGAAAGAGTCAATACAAGAGCTTTTCAGCAAGTCCTCATACTCAACTATCATTTAGTATTTCACAATTGCTGACACTCATGCAATACTTATGGGTTCAAAGCTTCAATCAGACACAGAGAAAGATAGGGGCTTATAGTTTCGCCTCCCAACCTTTTACCTCAAGGTTAATGTCAACAATAATACTTTATGAAAACCTACATCCGAGTGGATATATATTTGGGTCTTTCTCCAACACATAGTGCTTGCCAAAAGAAAACGAGTAAAAAGGAAAGGTGAAGATCACCATGACTCTTTATATAAAGGTAGAAGATAAAAGTAAAAGATAGGCCCTTCGTAGAGGGAAGCAGGGATTGTCATGCACTTTTGTGGTTGGATGCACCAAATCTTAATGCAAAAGAACATCACTTTATATTTCCGCTTGTGATAAAGAACATTATTATGTAGTCTGTCGCTTTTATTTCTTCCATATCACAAGTTCATATAAAGCTTATTTTCTTCACACTAATATATCATACATATTTAGAGAGCAATTTTTATTGCTTGCACCGATGACAACTTACTTGAAGTATCTTAGTCAATCCATAGGTAGGTATGGTGGACTCTCATGGCAAAACTGGTTTAAGGGATGTTTGGAAGCACAAGTAGTATCTCTACTTGGTGCAAAGGATTTGGCTAGCATAAGAGAGAAAAGGCTAGCTCAACATGTTGGAGGCTCCATGACAATATAAATTCTATTCAGATATAAGTAAACATAACCCATTATGTTGTCTTCCTTGTTCAACATCAACTTTTTAGCATGTCATATTTTAATGAGTGCTCACAATTACAAAATATGTCCAATATAGTATATTTATATGTGAAGCCTCTCTTTCTTTATTACTTCCTATTAATTGTTGTTGGGGAACGTAGCATGAAATTTCAAAAATTTCCTACGCTCACGCAAGATTTATCTAGGAGATGCATAGCAACGAGAGGGGGAGAGTGTGTCCATGTACCCTCGTAGACCAAAAGCGGATGTGTTAGGTTAACGCGGTTAATGTAGTCAAACGTCTTCACGATCGAACCGATCCAAGTACCGAATGTATGGCACCTTCGTGTTCAGCACATGTTTAGCTCGATGACGTCCCTCAAACTCTTGATCCAGTAGAGGGTCGTGGGAGAGTTCTGTCAGCACGACGGCATGGTGACGGTGATGGTGATGTGATCCGTGCACGGCTTTGCCTAAGCACTACGACACTATGACCGGAGGAGTAAATTGTGGAGGGGCGCGCCGCACACGCCTAACAATGTTTGTTGTGTCTTCTAGGCGCCCCTCCCCACATATATATAGGTGGGAGGGGGAGGGAGGGGGACAGCCATGGGGCGCCCCAAGTAGGAGGAATCCTACTTGGGGGCCTCCTCCAATTCGGCCTCCCCCTGTCCTTATCTCCGGAGGGGGAAGGAAAGAGGGGAGAGGGGAAAGGAAGGGGGAATCCTATTCCCTCTATTTCCTTTCCTCCTCCCCTTTTCCTTTCTCCACTTAGGCCGGGCTATATAGGGGTGCACCAGCCCCTACGGGGCTGGTGCGCCCCGCTCTAGGCCCAATAAGGCCCATATCTTTGCCGGGGGGGGGGGGGGTGCTCGGAACCCCTTCCAGTGACCCGATACGTACCCGGTCCCCCGGAACACTTCTGGTGTCCAAATACTATCATCCTATATATGAATCTTTACCAATCGACCATTTCGAGATTCCTCGTCATGTCCGTGATCTCATCCGGGACTCCGAACAACATTTGGTCACCAAATCACATAACTCATATAATACAAAATCGTCATCGAAATGTTAAGCGTGCGGACCCTACATATTCTACAAAGATCTTTATCGGTCAAACCCTAATGACAACATACATCATTCCCTTTGTCATCGGTATGTTACTTGCCCGAGATTCGATCGTCGGTATCTTCATACCTAGTTCAATCTCGTTACCGGCAAGTCTCTGTACTCGTTCTGTAATGCATCATCCTGCAACTAACTCATTAGTAACATTGCATGCAAGTCTTATAGTGATGTGCATTACTGAGAGGGCCCAGAGATACCTCTCCGATACTCGGAGTGACAAATACTAATCTTGATCTATGCCAACCCAAGAAACACCTTCTGGGACGTCTATAGAGCATCTTTATAATGACCCAGTGATGTTGTGATGTTTGATAGCACACAAGGTGTTCCTCCGGTATTCGGGAGTTGCATAATCTCATAGTTAGAGGAATATGTATAAGTCATGAAGAAAGCAATTGCAATAAAACTTAACGATCATTATGCTAAGCTAATAGATGGGTCTTGTCCATCATATCATTCTCCAATGATGTGACCCCATTCATCAAATGACAACACATGTCTATGGTCAGGAAACTTAACCATCTTTGATTAACGAGCTAGTCAAGTAGAGGCATACTAGGGACACTTTGTTTTGTGTATGTATTCACACATGTACTAAGTTTCCGGTTAATACAATTCTAGCATGAATAATAAACATTTATCATGATATAAGGAAATATAAATAACAACTTTATTATTGCCTCTGGGGCATATTTCCTTCAGTCTCCCACTTGCACTAGAGTCAATAATCTAGTTCACACCGTCATGTGATTTAACACCAATAGTCCACATCTTTATGTGATTAGTTCACATCGCCATGTGACTAACACCCAAAGGGTTTACTAGAGTCAATAATATAGTTCACATTGTTATGTGATTAATACCCAAAGAGTACTAAGGTGTGATCATGTTTTGCTTTGTGAGAGAAGTTTAGTCAGCGGGTCTGTAACATTTAGAGCCAAATGTATTTTGCAAATTTTCTATGTCTACAATGCTCTACATGGAGCTACTCTAGCTAATTGCTCCCACTTTCAATATGTATCCAGATTGAGACTCATAGTTATCCGGATCGGTGTAAAAGCTTGCATCGACGTAACTCTTTACGACAAACTCTTTATTACCTCGTAACCGAGAAATATTTCCTTAGTCCTCTTAGGTAACTAAGGATAACTTTGACCGCTCTCCAGTGATCCACTCCTGGATCACTATCATACCCCCTTGCCAAACACATGGCAAGGTACACAATAGGTATATCAATGGCATATTTTATAGAACCTATGGCTGAGGCATAGGGAATGACTTTCATTCTCTCTCTATCTTCTGCCGTGGTCGCGTTTTGAGTCTTACTCAACTTCATACCTTACAAATCATGCAAGAACTCCTTCTTTGACTGATCCATTTTGAACTCCTTCAAAATCTTATCAAGGCATGTACTCATCGAAAGTCTTATCAAGCGTCTTGATCTATATTTATATATCTTGATGCCTAATATGTAAGAAGCTTCATTGAGGTGCTTCTTTTGAAAAACTCCTTTCAAACACTCCTTTATGCTTTCCATAAAATTCTACATCATTTCCGATCAACAATATGTCATTCACATATACTTATCAGAAAGGCTGTAATGCTCCCACTCACTTTCTTGTAAATACAGGCTTCTCCGAAATTCTGTATAAAATCATATGCTTTGATCACCTCATCAAAGCGTATATTCCAACTCCGAGATGCTTGTACCAGTACATAAATGGATCGCTGGAGCTTGCAGACTTTGTTAGCACCTTTAGGATCGACAAAACCTTCTGGTTGCATCATATACAACTCTTCTTTAAGAAATCCATTAAGGAATGCAGTTTTGATATCCATTTGCCAAATGTCATAATCATAAAATGCGGCAATTGCTAACATGATTCGGACTGACTTAAGAATCGCTACGGATGAGAAGGTCTCATCATAGTCCACTCCTTGAACTTGTGAAAAAACTTTTGCAACAAGTCGAGCTTTGTAGACAGTAACATTACTGTCAACATTAGTCTTCTTATTGAAGATCAATTTATTCTCTATGGCTTGCAGATCATCGGGTAAGTCAACCAAAGTCCACACTTTGTTCTCATACATGGATCCCATCTCAAATTTCATGGCCTCAAGCCATTTTACGGAATCTGGGTTCATCATCGCTTCCTCATAGTTCGTAGGTTCGTCATGGTCTAGTAACATGACTTCTAGAACAGGATTGCCGTACGACTCTAGTGTGGACCTTACTCTGGTTGACCTATGAGGTTCAATAGTAACTTGATGGGAAGTTTCATGATCATCATTATTTACTTCCTCACTAATGGGTGTAGGCATCACTAGAACTGATTTCTATGATAAAGTACTTTCCAATTTAGGAGAAGGTACAATTACCTCATCAAGTTCTACTTTCCTCCCACTCACTTCTTTTGAGAGAAACTCCTTCTCAAGAAAGCATCCATTCTTAGCAATGAATATCTTCCCTTCGGATCTATGATAGAAGGTGTACCCAACAGTTTCCTTTGGGTATCCTATGAAGATGCATTTCTCCGATTTGGGCTTGAGCTTATCAGGTTGAAGCTTTTTCACATAAGCATCACAGCCCCAAACTTTAAGAAACGACAACTTAACTTTCTTGCCAAACCACAGTTCATACGGTGTCGTCTCAACAGATTTAGATGGTGCCCTATTTAACGTGAATGCAGCCGTCTCTAAAGCATAACCCTTAAACGATAGTGGTAAATTGGTAAGAGACATCATAGATCTCACCATATCTAATAAAGTACGGTTACGACGTTCATACACATCATTACGTTGTGGTGTTCCAGTTGGCATGAGTTGCGAAACTATTCCACATTGTTTCAAATGAAGACCAAACTCGTAACTCAAATATTCGCCTCCACGATCAGATCGTAGAAACTTTATTTTCTTGTTACGATGATTTTCCACTTCACTCTGAAATTCTTTGAACTTTTCAAATGTTTCAGACTTATGTTTCATTAAGTAAATATACCAATATCTGCTCAAATCATCTGTGAAGGTCAGAAAATAATGACACCTGTTGAGGGAGTCCTGGACTAAGGGGTCCTCAGGCGTCCGACCTATCGATATGGGCCGGACTGTTGGGCCGTGAAGATACAAAGACCGACGACTCTACCCGTGTCCGGATAGGACTCTCCTTAGCGTGGAAGGCAAGCTTAGCGACCAACTATGAAGATTCCTTTCTCTGTAACCGACCTTGTGTAACCCTAGAGCCCTCCCGTGTCTATATAAACCGGAGGGCTAGGTCCGTAGATAGGGCCGAATCCTCATAATCATAGCCAGACTAGACTTTTAGGGTTTAGTCATTACGATCTCGTGGTAGATCAACTCTTGTAATACTCATATTCATCAAGATCAATCAAGCAGGAAGTAGGGTATTACCTCCATAGAGAGGGCCCGAACTTGGGTAAACATTGTGTCCCCCGTCTCCTGTTACCATCAATCCTAGACACACAGTTCGGGACCCCCTACCCGAGATCCGCCGGTTCTGACACCGACAGTGGTGCTTTCATTGAGAGTTCCACTGTGCCGTCCTCAAAAGGTTTGATGGCTCCTTCAATCATCTACAACAATGCTGTCCTAGGAGAAGTCTTCCTCCCCGGACAGATCTTTGTGTTCGGCGGCTTCACACTGTGGGCCGACTCGCTTGGCCATCTGGAGCAGATCAAAAGCTACACCCCTGGCCACTAGGTCAGATTCGGAAGCCTGAGCTACGTCGCAGATATCCATGGGTAGTTTATCCTCGACGAATTAGCAACCACGACAGCCGCTCCCGGGCACCATGATGAACATGACTTAGATCTGTCATCGGGCCATACCCAGGAAATTGCACGTGAAACTGATACGTCTCCAACTTATTTAGAATTTTTGATTGTTCCATGCTATTATATTATCTGTTTTGGATGTTTATGGGCTTTATTATACACTTTTATATTATTTTTGGGACTAACCTATTAACTGGAGGCCCTGCCCAAATTGTTGTTTTCTTGCCTATTTTAGTGTTTTGAAGAAAAGTAATATCAAACGGAGTCCAAACGGAATGAAACCTTCAGGAGAGTTATTTTTGGAATGGAACCAATCCAGGAGACTTGGAGTAGACGTCAGGGAAGCTTCAAGGTAGCCACGAGGCAGGGAGGCGCGCCTGCCCCCTGGGCGCGCCCCCACCCCCGTGGGCCCCTCGTGGCTCCCCTGACCGACTTCTTTCGCCTATATATGTCCATATACCCTAAAAACATCAGGGAACGGAATAGATCGGGAGTTCCATCGCCAGAAGCCTCTATAGCTGCCGAAAACCAATCTAGACCCGTTCCGGCACCCTGTCGGAGGGGGGAATCCCTCTTCGGCGGCCATTTTCATCATCCCGGTGCTCTCCAGGACGAGGAGGGAGTAGTTCACCCTCGGGGCTGAGGGTATGTACCAGTAGCTATGTGTTTGATCTCTCTCTCTCTCTCGTGTTCTTGATTCGCACGATCTTGATGTATCGCGAGCTTTGCTATTATAGTTGGATCTTATGGTGTTTCTCCCCCTCTACTCTCTTGTAATGGATTGAGTTTTGCCTTTGAAGTTATCTTATCGGATTGAGTCTTTAAGTATTTGAGAACACTTGATGTATGTCTTGCATGTGCTTATCTGTGGTGACAATGGGATATCACGTGATCCACTTGATGTTTGTTTTGGTGATCAACTTGCGAGTTCCGTGACCTCGTGAACTTATGCATAGGGGTTGGCACACGTTTTCGTCTTGACTCTCTGGTAGAAACTTTGGGGCACTCTTTGAAGTTCTTTGTGTTGGTTGAATAGATGAATCTGAGATTGTGTGATGCATATCATATAATCATACCCACCGATACTTGAGGTGACATTGGAGTATCTAGGTGACATTAGGTTTTTGGTTGATTTGTGTCTTAAGGTGTTATTCTAGTACAAACTCTATGATAGATTGAACGGAAAGAATAGCTTCGTGTTATTTTACTACGGACTCTTGAATAGATCGATCCGAAAGAATAACTTTGAGGTGGTTTCGTACCCTACCATAATCTCTTCGTTTGTTCTCTGCTATTAGTGACTTTGGAGTGACTCTTTGTTGCATGTCGAGGGATAGTTATATGATCCAATTATGTTATTATTGTTGAGAACTTGCACTAGTGAAAGTATGAACCCTAGGCCTTGTTTCCTAGCATTGCAATACCATTTATGCTCACTTTTATTACTTGTTACCTTGATGTTTTTATAATTTCAGATTACAAAAACCTATATCTACCATCCATATTGCACTTGTATCACCATCTCTTCGCCGAACTAGTGCACCTATACAATTTACCATTGTATTGGGTGTCACTACAAAAAAAAGACACATCCGTGACATTTTCGGCCGAACGAATTTTTTTTCTCTCATACATATGACACTTCTATGATGATAATTGTGACAAAACCCGGTATCATCATAGATGTGGTGGGCTCCTACTTCTATGACAAAAAATCATGACAGAAAATGGGCTTTTCGTCCTGGGCGGGCCGGAGACGCAGCTGCATGACATTCTTTGGGCTGTCCATGACAGAAAAAACCGTGGTAGAAGCGAGGGGGAGAAAAATTTCGGGGAGTTCCCGGTTACGGTGGGAGGTTGGGGGCCGAGCGATGCGCGTTTCTATCGTACACGTACGCGCGTGTGTGCGAGGCGTTGGCTCTAACTGAACCCGAGCGAGGCATTGGGCTCTACCTGAACCCGAGCGATTGCACTGCAGGCTACGCATTACTGAACCCGAGCGATCGATCGATGGCTGTTAACTGAACCTGATCAAGCGATTCCTTGGCTACTGCTGCTAACTGAAGCCGATCGATGGGATGAACAGTGAGCGTTGCGGGGGGTGAGGGAGTCCTGGATTATGGGGTGTTCGGATAGCCGAATTATACCTTCAGTCGGACTCCTGGACTATGAAGATACAAGATTGAAGACTCCGTCCCGTGTCCGGAAGGGATTTTCCTTGGCGTGGAAGGCAAGCTTGGCGATACGGATGTTCAGATCTCCTACCATTGTAACCGACTCTATGTAACCCTAACCCTATCCGGTGTCTATATAAACCGGAGGGTTCTAGTCCGTAGGACAACATACACATCTACAATCATACCATAGGCTAGCTTCTAGGGTTTAGCCTCTCTGATCTCGTGGTAGATCAACTCTTGTATTACCCATATCATCAATATTAATCAAGCAGGACGTGGGGTTTTACCTCAATCGAGAGGGCCCGAACCTGGGTAAAACTTCGTGTCCCCTGCCTCCTGTTACCATCCGTCCTAGACACACAGTTTGGGACCCCCTACCCGAGATCCGCCGGTTTTGACACCGACATTGGTGCTTTCATTGAGAGTTCCTCTGTGCCGTCACCATCAGGCCCGATGGCTCCTACGATCATCAAGGGCGATGCAGTCCAGAGTGAGACCTTCCTCCCCGGACAGATCTTCGTCTTTGGCGGCTTCGCACTACGGGCCGATTCACTTGGCCATCTAGGGCAGATCGAAAGCTACGCCCCTGGCCGTCAGGTCAGATTCGGAAGTTTAAACTACATGGCCGACATCTGCGGGGACTTGATATTCGACGGATTCGAACCACTGCCGAGCGCGCCGCTCTGTCACGACGAGCATGATCTAGCTCTGCCGCCGAACAGAGCCCTGGAGGCCGCACCCGCATCGGCTCCGACCCCTAGTTCGGAGCCGACTGCGCCGATCGAGGATGGGCAGTTGGACGCCACCTCAGGGGCTGCGATCCCAACGGCGCTTGAGCTAAACACCAGCCCCGTACTCTGCAAGACTCGTGACTCCATGGAGCCGGATTCTTCTCAGGACTCCGAACCCTCCGCGCCCCTGCCGAGCGAATCCGATTGGGCACCGATCATGGAGTTCACGGCAGCGGACGTATTTCAGCACTCGCCTTTCGGCGACATCCTGAAATCACTAAAGTCTCTCTCTTTGTCAGGAGAGCCCTGACCAGACTACGGTCAGCAAGGTTGGGGTACGGACGATGAAGAAATTCAAAACCCACCCACCACCCACTTTGTAGCCACTGTCGACAACTTAACCGACATGCTCGACTTCGACTCCGAAGACATCGACAGTATGGACACCGATGAAGGAGATGATGAAGAACCAGCGCCCACTAGGCCTTGGAAAGCCACCTCGTCATATGACATATACATGGTGGACACCCCAAAAGAGGGAGAGGGCGATGGAACAGCAGAGGATGACCCCTCCAAGAAACAGCAAAAGCGCCGGCGTCAGCGGCGCCGCTTAAAATCCCGCCAACACAAAAACGGCGATTCCAGCACGGGAGATAATAATACCCCAGAAAGCGCCGAAGAACATCCCCCCAAGAAAGATTTAGCACAGGAGGATGGAGAAACCAGCCCTCGTGAGAGAGCGGCCGACAGAGAGGTCGAGGACAATAATTGTATGCCTCCCTCCAAAGACGAGACAAGCCTCGACAACGACGAATTCGCCGTGCTAGAGGATCCCGTCGAACAAGAGCGTTTTCAATGCAAGCTTATGCCCACGGCAAGAAGCCTCAAGAAAAAACAGCAACAGCTTAAAGCTGATCAAGATCGGCTAGTCGATAGATGGACTGAAGTCCTTGCGGCCGAAGAGCATAAAACCGAACGGCCCTCCAAGTGCTACCCGAAGCGCAGGTTGCTACCCCGATTAGAGGAGGAAGCACTCGACGCGGCCGACAGGCCACCTCGTGGCCGCGACAGAGAGGCCTCATGGCCCTCCACCCAAGCCGCACCCCGTACCAAGGCACGGGAATATGCACCGGACTTACGAGACATGTTGGAGGACAAGACAAGGCAACAAGATCGATCTACGGATCGCGTAGGCACCCCACGGCTCGAGACGACAACCGTCACGCCAGTGACAAATTCGGCAGGGCCGAACACAGTAGACAAAGCTCATCGGAGCTACGTCATGATATCGCCCAATACAGAGGCGCCGCACACCCATTGTGCTTCACAGACGAAATAATGGATCATCAAATCCCCGAGGGTTTCAAACCCGTAAACATCGAATCATATCATGGCTCAACAGATCCCGCCGTATGGATCAAGGATTATCTCCTTCATATCCACATGGCCCGCAGCAATGATTTCCATGCCATCAAATACCTCCCACTCAAGCTTAAAGGACTAGCTCGGCAGTGGCTTAACAGCCTGCCAACAGGGTCAATCAGCTGTTGGGAGGACCTGGAAGCCGCATTCCTCGACAATTTCCAGGGCACTTATGTGCGACCCCCAGACGCTGACGACCTAAGCCACATAATTCAGCAGCCAGACGAATCGGCCAGGCAATTCTGGACACGGTTCCTAACAAAGAAAAATCAAATACTCGACTGTCCGGACGTAGAGGCCTTAGCAGCCTTCAAGCATAATATCCGTGACGAGTGGCTTGCCCGGCACCTAGGACAAGAGAAGCCGAAATCTATGGCAGCACTCACGACACTCATGACCCGCTCTTGCGCGGGAGAAGACAGCTGGCTTGCTCGTAGCAACAATATGACCAAGAACCCTGGTCGTTCAGACACCAGGGACATTAGTGGCAGGTCGCGTCGCAACCAACAGAAGCGCCGCATCAACGGCGACAATGCTAAGGATACATCATTTAATGCCGGATTCAGAGGCTCTAAATCTGGTCAGCGGAAAAAATCATTCAAAAGGAATCCCAGGGGCCCGTCCAGCTTGGACCGAATACTCGACCGCTTGTGACAAATACATGGCACCCCCGAAAAGCCGGCCAATCACACCAACAGGGACTGTTGGGTGTTCAAGCAGGCAGGCAGATTAAGCACCGACAATGAAGACAAGGGGTTGCATAGCGATGACGACGAGGAGCCCCGGCCGCCGAACAACAATGGACAGAAGGGTTTTCCCCCACAAGTGCGCATGGTGAACATGATATACGCCACCCACGTCCCCAAGAGGGAGCGGAAGCGCGCATTAAGGGACGTATACACGGTAGAGCCAGTCGCCCCAAAGTTCAACCCATGGTCCTCCTGCCCGATCACCTTTGATCGAAGAGACCATACCACTAGCATCCGTCATGGCGGATTCGCCGCATTGGTTCTCGACCCAATTATTGACGGATTTCATCTCACTAGAGTCCTTATGGACGGCGGCAGTAGCCTGAACCTGCTCTACCAGGATATAGTGCCGAAAATGGGCATAGATCCCTTGAGGATTAAGCCCACCAAAACGACCTTTAAAGGCGTAATACCAGGTGTAGAGGCCAGCTGTACAGGCTCAGTCACACTTGAAGTGGTCTTCGGATCTTCGGATAATTTCCCAAGCGAGGAGTTAATCTTTGACATAATCCCGTTCCGCAGTGGCTACCATGCACTGCTCGGGCGAACCGCATTCGCCAAGTTCAATGCGGTCCCGCACTACGCATACCTTAAGCTCAAGATGCCAGGCCCTCGAGGAGTAATTACGGTCAATGGAAACACCGAACGCTCCCTCCGAACGGAGGAGCACACGGTGGCCCTTGCAGCGGAAGTACAAAGCAGCCTCTCCAGGTAGTTCTCAAGTCCGGCCATTAAACGTCCGGACACAGTCAAGTGCGCACGGAGTAACCTACAACAAGACCGCCTGGCACGTTCCGAGCAGGCGTAGCAATGTGGCCCCAACCCCAACCCCCGCAAAAAGGCGAGGCTAGTACTTCGCGTACATAACTATGCCGTATAAATACCATGGGCATAGGGGGAG
Source organism: Triticum aestivum (assembly GCF_018294505.1). Lineage (NCBI taxonomy): Eukaryota > Viridiplantae > Streptophyta > Magnoliopsida > Poales > Poaceae > Triticum > Triticum aestivum. The sequence continues at coordinate 41,161,041 of NC_057803.1, forward strand.
GGGCACCATCACGGCATGCCCAAAACACGGCTTAAACCGCACCAGGGGCTGCCGACTTTTTTATATACTTTTCTCTTACTTCCAGGACTCTACTCTTCGGAAGGTTTGTTCGGCAGTTCAATTGCCGCACAAATGATGCAAGGACCAGGGAAGCAGACAAGCCATGCCGCATTACGGAAATCCTAGGTGGTCTCTATCACGAGCAGTATACCTGTTTCACATACTATCCCGCAGCTTGCCCCTGAAGCAGACATGTTAAATAGTCCAACTTTTCGTTATCGCATCACTTGTATCATTCTGCTTTGATCGTAGCTATTTTAATGAACAATGCATAGCTTTTGTCTATTTTTTGCATTACCTTTTTTTAATAAATATATATATATATATATATATATATGTTCCTTAATGACATGTTGCACCCATACACTTTGGTACGGCCAAAATACGCCAGGGGCTTCAGTACCCCTCAACATGGTGTGAGAAGTCCGAACACTTTAACAAGTGCGGCACCCCGAACTTATAGCATTATATGCATCGGCTCCGAATCATGTCTTGGGTCAATAGTTGGGTTTGCCCGGCTCCTATGTTTTGGTGCCTTACGTTCCGCTATATCGGCTAAGGTAGCACTAGGAGAACCACTGCGATTGTGACCCAGTTGAGCTGGGCCGAGCACCTCAGTGGAGAAAGCTAAAACTGACTGTCATGATGAAGCGAGAGCTGGTCGCTGTTCGAGAGGTTTTTTCGAGTCCCTAAAGACTTATGCCGCTTCAGGCACGGAGTCGGCTCTGTCCGGCCAAGGCGTGGATAGCGCCCCAAAATCGGTCTTCCGAATACTAGGGGCTTCGCCGAAATTTAAAATTATAGAATTCTATGGCTAAGTGAGAGTGTTCACGCGTTATAGTCCGATTGCCTCGTTCGTTGGGCTGAGCGCCTCCTTCGAAGGACCCAAATATGGGAAAAAGAGCGCCCGGGTTTATCCCCGAACACCCCAGCACTAGCGGCATGGGGGCAGAAGCCGACGACTCGCCATCTCTCAGTATTGATAAATAGCCGCACAAAAGGTATTATTTTAAATTCAAGCAGCATTGCTTAGCGCATATGAACAAGTTTTCAGCGCACAGGATAACACGAGCGGGTTTTACTCAAAAAATACATCCTTGGTACATTCATCCGCAACAAGGCGGGCACCCTTCAGAACATCCTTATAATAATTCTCAGGCTTGCGATGCTCTTTCCCTGGCGGTGGCCCGTCCTTCACAAGCTTCTCTGCATCCAGCTTGCCCCAGTGCACCTTAGCACGGGCAAGGGCCCTACGGGCACCTTCAATGTAGACGGAGCGCTTGATGTCTTCAAGCCTCGGACAGGCCTCCACCAGCCGCCACACCAGCCCGAAATAGCTCCCAGGCAGAGCCTCCCCAGGCCACAGCCGAACTAGGAGGCCCTTCATGGCCTGTTCGGCCGCCTTGTGGTGCTCGACCAGTTGCTTCAGCTGGTCGCTTAGGGGCACGGGGTGTCCGGCCTCAGCGTACTGAGACCAGAACACCTTCTCCGTCAAGGTGCCCTCCTCGGCTCGATAGAATGCGGCGGCATCAGATACACTCCGGGGAAGATCTGCGAACGCTCCTGGAGAGCTCCGGATTCGGGTAAGTAACAGGTAACTCACGTTTATGTGTTTGCTTTGCATAAAGAATGCCTTACCCACCGCAATCTTCTTCACCTCATCCAACTCCTGGAGGGCCTTCTGGGACTCGGCCTTGGCAGACTTGGCATTTTCTATAGCTGCCGCGAGCTCGGACGCTCGCGTCTTCGAGTCAAGCTCCAAACTCTCTTGTTTTTTCATGAGAACCTGGAGCTCTTGCCGCACCTTGCCAACCTCAGCCTCATACCTTTCCCGCTCGGTGCGCTCCACGGCCGCACTCTTCTCGGCCTCGAGCAGCGCTTGCTTAAGGGTCGCCACCTCAGACGTGGCCCCTGCAATAGCCATGTCAATCCTGTCATTTTTTGCAATTGCACCTTTTTTATATGCATATTCAAACAGGATATTTCTTACCTTCCTTCTCCTCGAGCTGCTTCTTGGCACGCCCGAGCTCTTGCTCGGACTTCTCGAGACTCTGCTTCAGCACGTCCACTTCCGTAGTCAGTGCGGCGGATGCTAGCAGAGAAGCCTGCGTACGCATATTGACTCCTTTTGTTAGACTCCTGCGAATTCTTTTGATCCTCTATTCGGCTTTTCTTCCCGAATGCCCAACAGAGCATCAGGGGCTACTGTCTATGCGGTAACATTATTTGAACATTCTTTACTTACCACAAAGCCTGTTAAAAGGCTTGTACAAGCTTCAGTCAGTCCGCTTTTGGCGGACTGAACCTTCTGGATCACCGCACTCATAATAGTGCGGTGCCCCTCGTCGATGGAGGCACCTTGGAGCGCCTCCAACATATTGTCTGGCGCCTCCGGTTGGACGGAGGTCACCGGCACAGTAGGCTTGCTCCTCGTGGAAGGAGGTCGCCCGCCGGACTCTGGAACTCTTGAAGATTCCGAAGCTGTGTCCAGCCTTAAGCCGGACTTGGAGCCCTGGGGGGTTTCATCCCCTTTACTCCTGGAGTCCGGGAGGTCGCCTTGCGGCGCCTCCAGGACCACCTCCTCCCGGCTTGGAACCTGTTGGGACAACACTTCGGTGTCGTCCGCAGGGCGGGGGGATGAAGCCGTCAGAAGCGAGTTCACCTCCGACGGGTCCAGTGAGCCGCTCGACGATGCGTCGAGCCGGTCCTTGGGTGGGCTGCATAAACATATTCGACATAAGGAAAAGCTGTGCGAAAAACAAATACTATGAATTACCCCGGTATCCAGACACTTACGATTTCGCCAGGGGCTTGGCCCTGGGCTGCCACTCCTCTTCGTCGTCGTCGGCGTCGGTGGAGCAGTCTGGAGGAAGGGTTTTCCCCTTCTAGGACCCTCCGTCCTCCTCGGAGAGGGCGGCCTTCCTTTTCTTCTCTCCTCCCACTGGAGGGGTAGAGGTCTCTTCTTCTTCCTCCTCGTCTTCATGGGAGGAAGGCGCTTCGGGACCGTCGGATGACGAATCCGACACCTCCTGGCGTCGGGCACTCTTTCGAGTCCCCGTGGCCCTTTTCGTGGCCTTCTTCTCCGACACCACATAGGGCGCCGGAACCAGCAGCTTCGCCAAGCGAGCGTCCGCTGGGCCTTCGGGCAGTGGAGCCGGACAGTTGATCTGTACGGACGTCGCCACCCAATCCTATCAAAGATAAGGGAACTCAGATCCCGCATAGAGTCAAACTATGAAAAACTGATACCCTGTAAAGGAACAAAAACGGCTTACTGCATGAGCGTGATGCTGAGTACTGAATCCGCGATCCTCGGCAGCGGATGCGGGAGCCTCGGCGCCCTTGAAAAGCACCCTCCAGGCATCTTCGTACGTCATGTCGAAGAGCCTGTTTAGAGTTTGATGCTGCGTCGGGTCGAACTCCCACAGGTTGAAGGCCCGTCGTTGACACGGGAGGATCAGGCGGATGAGCATAACCTGGACTACGTTGACAAGCTTGAGCTTCTTGTCCACCAGGGTTTGAATGCATGTTTGGAGTCCGGTCAGCTCTCCTTTTTTACCCCACGACAGGCCGGTCTCCTTCCAGGAGGTGAGCCGCGTAGGGGGTCCAGACCGAAACTCGAGGGCTGCGACCTATTCGGGGTCGCACGACTCGGTGATGTAAAACCACCCCGATTGCCACCCCTTCAGGGTCTCCACAAAGGAGCCCTCGAGCCACAGGACGCTGGCTATTTTGCCAACCATGGCACCGCCGCACTCCGCCTGGCTGCCGTGCACCACCTTCGGCTTGACGTTGAAGGTCTTTAGCCATAAGCCAAAATGAGGGCGGATGCGGAGGAAAGCCTCGCACACGACGATAAACACCAAGATGTTGAGGACGAAGTTCGGGGCCAGATCGTGGAAATCCAGGCCGTAGTAGAACATGAGCCCCCAGACAAATGGAAGCAGAGGGAAGCCCAGTCTGCGGAGGAAATGGGGGAGAAATACCACCCTCTCATGGGGCCTAGGAGTGGGGATGAGCTGCCCCTTCTCGGGGAGTCAGTGCGTGATGTTGCTGGCCAGATATCCGGCCTTCCTCAACTTTTTTATGTGTCCCTCCGTGATGGAGGAGACCATCCACTTGCCTCCTGCTCTGGACATGACTGGAGAAGGTCGAGGTGGTAGTGCGGACTTGGGCGCTGGAGCTCGAGTGTGCAAGAATGGATAGGCAAAGGAGGAAGGAGGCGTGGGTGAAAAGGTGGATCCTTATCCCCTTATATGGGTGGGCGCGACTACATGCCCCCACCAGCCTGGTAAAACTTGCTTATCTCCAAGTGCTATAATCAAAGGCGCGACTGGGTTACCCACGCCTGTGTTGATGAGAATCCCGGAATAAAGGGACACGATCTTTGCTTTGACAAGACGTGCCAAGGAAACCGCCTCGCATAACGCGCTTAGGTGGGATAATGAAATGATTTGGATAAAGGCTTGGCCGTGGCGTGTCGCACCATGGAATACGTCAGCAGATTAGATTTGTGTTAATATTATTATTCTCTCTATGGCAATATGTGGAAACTTATTTTGCAGAGAAGGACACTATCTTTGTGTTCAAAATCTTCTATGAAGTGCTTGGAGGAGGAACCCGCCTTGCAATGCCGAAGAAAATTTGCGCGCCGGACTCGTCCTTATTGAAGCCTGGTTCAGGGGCTACTGAGGGAGTCCTGGATTAGGGGGTGTTCGGATAGCCGAATTATACCTTCAGCCGGACTCCTGTACTATGAAGATACAAGATTGAAGACTCCGTCCCGTGTCCGGAAGGGATTTTCCTTGGCGTGGAAGGCAAGCTTGGCGATACGGATGTTTAGATCTCCTACCATTGTAACTGACTCTATGTAACCCTAACCCTATCCGGTGTTTATATAAACCGGAGGGTTCTAGTCCATAGGACAACATACACATCTACAATCATACCATAGGCTAGCTTCTAGGGTTTAGCCTCTCTGATCTCGTGGTAGATCAACTCTTGTATTACCCATATCATCAATATTAATCAAGCAGGACGTAGGGTTTTACCTCCATCGAGAGGGCCCGAACATGGGTAAAACTTCGTGTCCCCTGCCTCCTATTACCATCCGGCCTAGACACACAGTTCGGGACCCCCTACCCGAGATCCGCCGGTTTTGACACCAACAGGGGGGTTTGGATGAACAGTGAGCGGTGGCGTTGCCTCTGGATGAACAGGACCCCGTGGTGTGGTGGAGGGCTGGATGAACAGTAGACGGTGGAGGGGTGCCCGTGGAGGGGTGGATGAACAGGACCCCGTGGTGTGGAGGGCAGGATGAACAGTAGACGATGGAGGGGTGCCCGTGGAGGGGTGGTTGAACAGGACCCCGTGGTGTGGAGAGCTGGATGAACAGTAGAAGGTGGAGGGGTGGTTGAACAATAGCCAGTGGAGTAGCGCGCGGTGGAGGCTGGATGAACAGGAGCCCGTGGAGGCTGGAGGAGGTCGACGGTGGATGAACAGTAGCTCGTGGAGGCTAGAGGGGGTCGATGGTGGAGATGAACAGTATCCCGTGGAGTCCCGTTTTGCAGTACGCCACACCCCTCCCGATGAACAGGACCCCCGTTTCAACCGTAGCGCTCCAACACAAGTCTGTTTCCTCCGTTTTGCGGTACGCCACACCCCTACCGATCAACAGGACCCCCGTTTCGACCGTAGGAGGTCCATTTCCTACGTTTTGCGGTACGCCACACCCCTCCCGATCAACAGGACCCCCGTTTCGACATGTCTGTTTCCTCCGTTTTGCGGTACGCCACACCCCTCCCGATCAACATGACCCCCGTTTCGACCATAGGAGGTCCGTTTCCTCCGTTGTGCGGTATGCCATGCCTCGATTCCATCACCTCTTCCGTCCAAGCCCTCCCGATGAACATGACCACGCATTCCGTTCCAACCCATGAACACGACAACGACGCTGTTTCTCTGTTCTGACCCAGCCATGTACACGAGCCCTCGCCGTACGTATGCGCGAGTAGGCGTTCGAGACCCCGCCCATATGTACACATACGTGGCCATATTTTCTTTCTTGCACCCTGGCCGCTGTACGTACGTGTACATGCTATGTGCGCGCCTCTACTACAACACGTGCGCGCCTCTACATCGACCAGTATGTACGTACATGTTCGCGACTAGAATGACAACGCTACGTACGCTTCGACCGGGTGGGTCCCGACTGTCAGGCACTTCCTTGCCTGTGAAGATGTAGCTGGTGGGTCCCAGCAGTCAGGGGGTGAATCGTTTTTTTTTGCCCGGACGCACTTCCTTGCATGCGAAGATGTAGTTGGTGGGTCCCAGCAGTCGGGGGGCCGGTGGGTCCCAGCAGTCAGGGGGCGAATCATTTTGGTTTTCTTTTTTTTGCCCGGACGCACTTCCTTGCGTGCGAAGATGTAGCTGGTGGGTCCCAGTAGTCAGGGGGCGAATCGTTTTTTTTTGCCCGAACGCACTTCCTTGCGTGCAAAGGTGTAGTTGGTGGGTCCCAGCAGTCAGGGGGGAAATGTTTTTTTTGCGAAATACGGTGGCCCGTCCGGTGGGTCCCTGCTGTCAGGTGGAGGAATCATTATTTTCCGCGTAATAAGGAGGCACTTCCTTGCTGCCGCTGTGGACCCAGTTGTCAGCCTCTCCACGTACAGTCCACGTCTGATGGAAGTCGTTCCTTGACCATGTTGACCATGTCGCGCCAAGAGCACCAGGGCGGTGGACGACATCGAGGCCTAGGAAGGGGACGACGGGGAGCCGAGGAAGACGCGGCAGTGGAAGCCCCCCCCGCGCACGGAGAGGAGTATGAGGGTTCACTGGTTCGGCTGCGGTGTGAGGCTGCCATCGCCGTAGGGCCTGGCCAGCGGTGGGAATAGTAGGGGCGGTGAGGCCTCCGCGGCAGCACAACCGGCCACGGGAGGCAGGAGCATGAGGCACGACCGGCGCTGCTTTGGGCGGCTGGAGCAAGAAGACAGAGGTTGAAGAAGCACTATGGCTGTTGGATGGACATCGTACGGTCAGTGGAGCAAGAATCGTTCATATTGACTAAAGTTGACAAAGGCTCCCGTCCCAGTCAACTTAGTAGGCCCACAAGTCAGCCTCCCACCATGGTGGGTCCCGGCTAGCAGGGGAAGTATTCATTTTTTTGTGCGTAATAAGGAGGCACTTCCGGTGGGTCCGAGCTGACAGCGGGGGGAACGCTTTTTTCACGAAATACGCTGGCCCGTCCGGTGGGTCCGAGCAGTCAGGGGGGGGGGAACATTTTTTCGCGAAATAAGGTGGCCCGTCCGGTGGGTCCCTGCTGTAAGGTGGAGGAATAATTATTTTGCGCGTAATAAGGAGGCACTTCCTTGCAGCCGCCTGGACCCAGCTGTCAGCCTCTCCACGTATTGTACTCTTCCGATGAAAGTCGATCGTTGACCACGTTGACCATGCCGCGCCGAGAGCACCAGGGCGGTGGTCTGGACGACGGCGAGGCCTAGGAAGGGGACGACACAGAGCCGGGGAAGACGCAGCAGTGGAAGCCCACGCGGAGAGGAGTATGAGGGTTCACTGGTTCGGGTGCCGTGTGAGGCTGCCGTCGCCGCAGAATAACAGGGGGTGTGGGTGAGTAGAGGGATGTCCTGGCCAGTGTGGGAGTAGTAGGGGGCGGTGAGGCCTCCGCTGCATCGCAGCCGGCCATGGGAGGCAGGAGCACGAGGCACGACCGGCGCTGGTTTGGGCGGCTGGAGCAAGAAGACCAGAGGTTTAAGAAGCACTACGGCCGTTGGATGGACATCGTACGATCACTGGAGCTAGAATCATGCATATTGACTAAGTTGACAAAGCCCTCCGTCCCGGTCAACTTAGTAGGCCCACAAGTCAGCCTGCCACTATACTGGGTCCCAGCTAATAGGGGGAGTATTCATTTTTTTGTGCGTAATAAGGAGGCACTTCCTTGCGTGCGAAGATATAGCTGGTGGGTCCGAGCTGTCAGCGGTGGTAACGTTTTTTTCGCGAAATACAGAGGCCCTTTCGGTGGGTCCCAGATGTCAGGTGGAGGAATCATTATTTTGCACGTAATAAGGAGATATTTCCTTGCGTACAGCCGTGGACCCAGCTGTCGGCCTCTCCACCTAAAGTCCACTTCAGATGCATGTCGGTCGTTGACCATGTTGACTAGGCCGCGCCGAGAGCACCAGGGCGGTGGACGACGGCGAGGCCTAGGAAGGGAACGACACGGAGGTAGGGAAGACTCGGCAGTTGTTTCCCACGCGGGGGGGAGTACGACTGTACGAGGGTTTACTGGTTCGTTTGCCGTCGCCGGAGAATAACAGCAGCTGTGGGTGAGTAGAGGGTTGGCTAGGCCAGCGATGGGAGTACAGTGGGGCGGTGAGGCCTGCGCGGCAGCAGAGCCGGCCGCGGGAAGGAGGGAGCAGGCAGTCCCGTCGGCGCCTATTTGAGCGGCTGGAGCAGGAAGAGCAGAGATTGAAGAAGCATGACGGCCGTTGGATGGCCATCCAACAGTCACTGCTTGTGCGTCAACCTTTTTTTAGGAAAGCCTCAAATCTGTGGGAAACAACATACAGCCCATCTGCCATTATTTCTAATAATTTACAGCCCATTTGCTAATTATTAAGGTTTTTTTGGAGCCCATATTCTTTTTGTTAGCATCACAGCCCATATTGTGGCCATGGTTAAAAATTATACGAAATTCTGCATATTTCGGTGCGGTCCGAACTGTTTTTAATCCCGAAATTTCGACTCACATTCAAACTGATTTTAAAAATAAATGTATATCAATATAAAGTCCAACAAATTCTCCACGCATAAAAATTAATGTAATTTAAAATCTCGAATTGAAAAAAAAGATATTTGAAACTAATTGCCGGTTTGATGTGTTTTAAAAATGTACAGCCCATTTCTCATTACTGATGGGCCATTTTCTCGACCAGCCGAATGAAAGCTCTCCTCGTCTTGAAAGATTTGCAGCCCAACAGGCCTGACAAAGCGACTTGCTTGGCAAATCACAAAAAAACTGGGGTGTGGCCATGGACCCAGCTGTCAGCCTCTCCACGTACAGTACTCTTCCGATGGAAGTCGTTCCTTGACCACGTTGACCACGCCGCGCGGAGAGCACCACGGCGGTGGACGATGGCGAGGCCTAGGAAGGGGACGACGCGGCAGTGGAAGCCCGCGCGGAGAGGAGTACGAGGGTTCACTGGTTCGGCTGCGATGTGAGGCTGCCGTCACCGCAGGGCCTGGCCAACGGTGGGAATAGTAGGGGGCGGTGAGGCCTCCGTGGCAGCACAGCTGGCCACGGAGGCAGGAGCATGCGACACGACCGGTGCTGCTTTGGGCGGCTGGGGCAAGAAGACCAGAGGTTGAAGAAGCACTACGGCCGTTGGATGGACATCATTGACCACACCGCGCCGAGAGCACCAGGGCAGTGGACAATGGCGAGGCCTACGAAGGGAACGACACAGAGCCGGGGAAGACACGGCAGTGGCTGCCCACGCGGTGGAGAGTACGAGGGTTGACTGGTTCGGCTGCCATCGCCGGAAAATAACAGGGGGTGTGGGTGAGTAGAGGGATAGACAGGCCAGGGATGCGAGTATGATGGGGCCGTGAGGCCTTCCCGGCAGCACTGCCAGCCACGGGAGGCGGGAGCAGGCGGTTCCGACGGTGCTGGTTTGGGCGGCTGGGCAGGAGGATCAGAGACTGAAGAAGCAAGATTGCCGTTAGATTGACATCTAACGGTCTGACGCTGGTACAGTCGATTGTTGACTAAGTTTCTTTTTTGAGAAACCTTGTGTACGCATGAACTTAGTAGGCCCACAAGTCAGCCTCCAAATCTATGGTAGACAACATAAAGCCCATTTGCTATTTTTTATAATTTGCAGCCCATTTGCTAATTCTTAAGTAATTTATTATAGCCCATTTTCTGCCTAGGACCACGGTCAAAAAGTCCAACCTTATCTTGCATATTTCGGTGGAGTCCGAACTGTTGTAATCCCGAAATGATAAACATTTTTTAAGAACTTATTGATTTGCCAAAAAAATCGTTTTGTTTTTGTAAGCAAATAAGACGTGGGACAAATTTAGTTGGTTTAAGGGAAAACCAGTGGTAAAAAAACAGCCCTGGGTGGGAAAAAACAACAAAAATAAGGATGTAAATATGAAAAGGGAATTTTATGTGTTTTCAATATAATGATACGTGTATACGAACTAGTAAAACTATAGGTAGAGCTTAGAAAACGGATGTAGGACATGCGTTTCAAGAGGAAAATAGAACTGGGCTGTGTGTTTGATTCAGTAAAAAAACTGCCTGCGGATGTTGTAAGACAAAATATAACTAACGCTGGCGGGCCAGAGGCCAGTAGATACCTGCTGGATCTTTGTGCCCCGTTGTCGTCATGGGCTGGGCCTGTTAAAAACAAAACAACCCTGGCAATCTACAGCCCAGTTGAAACTTGCTCGACCTGAAAAAACAATATACGTGCTCAATAAACGAGAGAATTCTGCAAGTACAGACTGATAACTGGGATGCAGCACGGATATTGTTTTTTATCGTGATAATAAGTGCATGCACTTGTTTCGAAAAAATTGGAGAACTGGGAATTCGAACGGCGGGTGCTTATGCTACCCATCAAATAAAAATCAGGTGCCTGAAAATTCGTTTCGAAAAAAATGATTCAGCTTTATATCCACGTCGACCCTCGGCATGATGGTTGGAAGCAAATGCAAGTTCATACCAAAAGATCGTTAACAACAATACCAACTTGCGGACGACAAGGTAGTACAACTACCAATACCAAACTAACTTATAATCTTTTTACTCCTGGCCCTAGTGTTCGTCTGGTAGAAAATCTTGCAGAGGACCAGCTCCCGCTCCTTCTCTTGCTCCAGGTCCCCGAGGTGGTACTGGTGCATCACCCAGTTGGTCCTCTGCTGGTCGAAGTTCTTGTTGGTGTGCAGCACCAGAACCTTTTTTGCTGCCCGTCTGCCGGCCGTTGACCATCACCGGCAAGGTATTGCCGGTCTTGTGCCACATCGCGTGCATGCCGCACTCCGACTGTATCTTGCGACGCGTCCACGCGCCCCTTTTGAATGCCCTGGAATTGCGCTGGAAGAAATGCTTCCTTAGGCCACTCAGTGTGATACCTGCAGTATTGTGGAATATAGGTTTTAGTGTACCTAGTTGGCATTTTCATAACATCTTTGGCATGTTGCAGTCACTTGTTTCACTTTTTATTAACTGTCAAATTGTAATTGCTTCACCAGGTCTGCGTGTAAAAAGAAAAATAGAGCTATAAACAAAGGAATATGTTTGTGCAAGTAGACGGCCAATCGGTGTCTTACCTGGAAGTTTCTCAGGTTGGGTGTAACATATGCCGTGCTCGCTGTCGATGGTTGGTATGAACAAATCGACGAGAGACTGAAATCTCGCGCTGTCAGCACTCACTTTGGCCTCAAGTTTCTCAGGTTGGGCCAATCCTTCTTCGACTTGCATCGGTAATTCCAGAATGCCCGAACACGCCGCCGGGAATCTTGTGTCACCTCATGCGCAGCATGTTGTCACGTCAATTCAATGTGTGGACATGATGAATAATTTGACCAACGTATACTAGTACTGCTACTGTACTACTTACTAGTCGTATTTAGTGTCACAATTTATACATAGGTTTAACTAACAAGTACGCACTTGAAGCCTAACTGATATATGTATATATATATGTGTATATATATATATATATATATATATATATGGCTTCTGCACAGCATCTCCATCATCATTATCAGTACATCCTACGCAGGTGAGTTAGGATGCACTTGATCCCAGGAAGGTATCTATCCTTCAAACCAAAGGAGTGCTTCAAACTAACAACAGTACATAATATCCAACAAAAGAGGGTCGTGCTACAGCAGCAGAATACATGGCTCAGCCTAGATATCAACATGAATCAAGTTGTGCATATTTGCTGTTGGCATGAACCACATCGCCGCATGTCGGGTTTGCAAAAGCCATCCATCGCATGGAAGCTTGATGCCTTTCACACACTGAAGATTATCTGGCAACAAGCTGTGTCGACGAATCTCTCGATATGGTGATTCATGAAACCCATGGTATGATGTGTAAACACAACCCCCCTCGCGAATGGAAGTTGCATAGCACAGTAATCATCGCCGGTGATATGATCGATGATTGGTTGGATGATCGGATAATTGAGCCCGAGGAACAAGGAGCGGTTGCCGAGGCTGTAAACCCGCCTCCAGTTGAATATGCCTGGCCCAACGGAGCAGGGATCTTTCTCGAACACGAAGTAGCCATAGCCATCAATGTCACTAACGCCCCACACATTGTACTGCATGTGGTTTGATGTAATGGTTTGGTCAATTTGGTACATGCAAATGAGCATCAAATGACCGTAGTCAGCTGAACGAGCGATAAACCACCGCCCATCGGCTGGTATGATACTAGGTCCTGGAATCATGAAGGCTAGCGCATTTGCGTCTGCTACAACAATTCAAATTGGAGACCGAAAGGACAAAAATAAACAATCATGTTCAGAGTATGTGTGGAATTAAGATTATTATAACAGTGACACATATCATAGACAGAGAATTGAAATGCCGTGGTCATAATCATACCCCAAGTTAAAAAAATAAGCCAATGGCTTTCATATTCTAGCAATATGTCATGGTTCAAACATCATGTAACAATGAGAGGAAAACAGCTATGACAGCGCCTACTCATATTCTACCATAGCACTTACTACTAATGTTCTCATATCAACTCTAAGCAATAACATGTGTTGTTATAAAAATCTTGTAAACGAGAGTAACATATAGCAATCATGATGTTATGCTGATAATATGTATTCTAACAATCATTAGATGCCAATTATTCTCATATCAACTCTAACAATAACATATGTGGTCATAAAAATCTAGGAAATGAGAGGAACATATAGCAATGATGTGGTTATAGACATGCTATGCATTCTAAATTTGTAACAAATGAACAGGCAGTCGTATTCATAAGGTAAAGATGAGATGAGATAGAACAATTACACTACAATAGATTCCACCAGTATAGGTAGCCAATCTGTGCGTCGACCACGTAAACGATGACATCATGCACTATAGCATCAGACTGAAATGTTTCCTCAACAGGATTGATGATGAGCCATAACCATGTATGGCGACCAGATTCTAGATAGACTAATCCCTTGTTGAACAAGGCAATGAGCTTGTAATCCATGTAGTCTTCTGATGGTGTGGGCACTTCGCAGATTACAATTTTCTGCAAACAGAGGTCGAGCCAAAAGCTTGACACGTCTCATGCGTAGTAGGCAGGAGTGTCCGGCGGGCCGCGAGGCTCGATGGCGGCGGTATCCAAAGATGGAAGGGTGATCTCTTGCTGGGTGTAGATATCCACGAGACGCCATGGACTACCAGATTGGTGGATGAGGACGACCCAGTTGGCCTTCATGCCCGCCCAGTAGTGCCCGCGCATGAAGGGCAGGTGGACGGGTAGTGGTAGCATGTCGAGGGGCACCATGGCAATCTCCGTAGGATCGTCAAGTTGGTGTCTGGGCCACCTGCGAGGATCGGGCATCATCAAGCAAGGTGTCTTGAAAAGAGCCGACCAGTTGCAGACGAGTAGACGGTACAAAGACACCGAGCATGCGGCCAGACGGACGGTGCTGAGTAGGTCCATACGACTACAGATCTGCTCCAAGAGAACATCGGGGAGGGAATTCCAATCGCGGCTCTGCGTGTCACTCGGTTCTGCCATTGGGGTTTTCGGTGCCTGCGAGCCAGCGGGGAAGTGGATTCGGGCGGGCGAGCGAAGAAGCTTCTCCTCGTGTGGCCGAGCAGTGAGTGGGGGGATATGGTACGCGCGAGCTACCAAGGAAGATGGCGTGGGCGGGCGAGCAGTGAGCGGTGGTAAACGGTGTGCGGCCGACGATGTGGAAGAGAGGAGGAAGAAGAGTGGAAGACGGGGAAGAAAGTGCATTCAATCTCAATTCTACTAGTACTACTACCAGGATATACCGTCCTTTGGAGTGTAAATAGTTACACCGATGACATGTGGGTCTACCACAACAGGGCACATATGTCAGTTAATGGAGGACAGAGGTGCGTAGGCGTATTTGCGGAAGCGTGCTCTACTGGCAAATATGATGGAAGTACTGGGTAAGGCTGATTACTAACACCAACACGCTGGTTCAGCTTATTAATTACATATCCCATCTGCTGCAGCGTGTATTGTCACTTCACTGCGAAGACTAGTTGAATAGTTCTCTCTGACCGAGATGGGGAATAAATGGATCGCGAGGACTTCCTTTCTACAGTATCCCTATGCCTCTACGCTCACTTCACTCATTTTGCTCCGTATCTAGTCACTTGTTGAAATCTGTAGAAAGACAAATACTCCGTATTTGAGAACAGAGGGAGGCTTTTACTCCGTACTACTCCCTCCGTTCCAAAATAGATGACTCAACTTTGTACTATATTTGGGAACAGAGGGAGTATCACCATATGGAGGGACCAGAGGAAGCTTGAAATATGAACATGTCAATGGGAGGGAGTAAGCCCCATGCATGCATGCATGCTTGCATGCAACATGCAACACTCACACGTACACATGGACACACGCAACACTCACGCACCAATGTGGCACACAACACACGAGGCAACACACACGCTCACGCTCAAGTGCTCAACCTACTCCCTATGTCCGTGAAAGACTGTACATTTAGAGATTTACACATTGACCAGGGCATAATTAACGCCCAAAAGTAGCAGACTTATGTGTGCATGCGACCATTGAGATAAGAAGATTAAATGAAGGCCGTTGCATGCTGTAATTAAGGATAGACATGTAGCCTATACCTACAACACAAGTTGGTGCATTTGTCAATGAATATCGATTCAGTAGATTATGTTGGAAATATGCCCTAGAGGCAATAATAAATTAGTTATTATTATATTTCATTGTTCATGATAATCGTTTATTATCCATGCTAGAATTGTATTGATAGGAAACTCAGATACATGTGTGGATACATAGACAACACCATGTCCCTAGTAAGCCTCTAGTTGACTAGCTCATTGATCAATAGATGGTTACGGTTTCCTAACCATGGACATTGGATGTCGTTGATAACGGGATCACATCATTAGGAGAATGATGTGATGGACAAGACCCAATCCTAAGCCTAGCACAAAGATCGTGTAGTTCGTATGCTAAAGCTTTTCTAATGTCAAGTATCATTTCCTTAGACCATGAGATTGTGCAACTCCCGGATAACGTAGGAGTGCTTTGGGTGTGCCAAACGTCACAACGTAACTGTGTGGCTATAAAGGTTCACTACAGGTATCTCCGAAAGTGTCTATTGGGTTGGCACGAATCGAGACTGGGATTTTTTACTCCGTGTAAACGGAGAGGTATCTCTGGGCCCACTCGGTAGGACATCATCATAATGTGCACAATGTGACCAAGGAGTTGATCACGGGATGATGTGTTACGGAACGAGTAAAGAGACTTGCCGGTAACGAGATTGAACAAGGTATCGGGATACCGACGATCGAATCTCGGGCAAGTATCGTACCGATAGACAAAGGGAATTGTATACGGGATGGATTGAATCCTTGACATCGTGGTTCATCCGATGAGATCATCGTGGAGCATGTGAGAGCCAACATGGGTATCCAGATCCCGCTGTTGGTTATTAACCAGAGAGTTGTCTCGGCCATGGCTGCATGACTCCCGAGCCCGTAGGGTCTACACACTTAAGGTTCGATGACGCTAGGGTTATAGGGAAAGTATGTACGCGGTTACCGAATGTTGTTCGGAGTCCCGGATGAGATCTCGGACGTCACGAGGAGTTCCGGAATGATCCGGAGGTAATGATTAATATATAGGAAGTATGGTTTTGGCCACCGGAAGTGTTCCGGGCATCACCAGTAGTATACCGGGACCACCGGAGGGGTCCGGGGGTCCACCAGGTGGGGCCACCAGCCCCGGAGGCCTACATGGGCCAATAGTGGGAAGGGACCAGCCCCTAGGTGGGCTGGGGTGCCTCCCACCAAGGCCCAAGGTGCCCCCAAGAGGGGAGTGGGGCAAACCCTAGGGCAGATGGGCCCTAAGGCCCACCTCAGGTGCGCCTCCCCCTCTCCCCCTTGTGGCCGCTACCCTAGATGGGATCTAGGGCTGCCGCCACCCCTAGGGAGGAAACCCTAGGTGGGGGCATAGCCCTCCCTCTCCCCTATATATAGTGGAGGCAAAGGGGCAGCCCAACACATGAAGTTCCTCCCCTGTTGGCGCAGCCCTACCCCTCTCCCTCCTCGTCTCTCGTAGTGCTTGGCAAAGCCCTGCTGGAGTCCCGCGCTCCTCCTCCACCACCACGCCGTCGTGCTGCTGCTGGATGGAGTCTTCCCCAACCTCTCCTTCTTCCCTTGCTGGATCAAGGCGTAGGAGACGTCACCGGGCTGTATGTGTGTTGAACGCGGAGGTGCCGTCCGTTCGGCACTAGGATCATCGGTGATTTGGATCACGACGAGTACGACTCCATCAACCCTGTTCACTTGAACGCTTCCGCTTAGCGATCTACAAGGGTATGTAGATGCACTCTCCTTCCCTCGTTGCTAGATTACTCCATAGATTGATCTTGGTGATGCGTAGAAAATTTTGAATTTCTGCTACGATCCCCAACAGTGGCATCATGAGCTAGGTCTATGCGTAGTTTCTATGCACGAGTAGAACACAAAGCAGTTGTGGGCGTCGATATTGTCAATTTACTTGCCGTTACTAGTCTTATCTTGATTCGGCGGCATCGTGGGATGAAGCGGCCCGGACCGACCTTACACGTACTCTTACGTGAGACTGGTTCCACCGACTGACATGCACTAGTTGCATAAGGTGGCTAGCGGGTGTATGTCTCTCCCACTTTAGTCGGATCGGATTCGATGAAAAGGGTCCTTATGAAGGGTAAATAGAAATTGGCATATCACGTTGTGGTTTTTGCGTAGGTAAGAAACGTTCTTGCTAGATATGCCTTGTGATGTGATATGGCCAAAAGGATGTGATGAATGATATATGTGATGTATGAGATTGATCATGTTCTTGTAATAGGAATCACGACTTGCATGTCGATGAGTATGACAACCGGCAGGAGCCATAGGAGTTGTCTTAATTTATTTATGACCTCTGTGTCAACATAAACGTCATGTAATTACTTTAATTTATTGCTAAAGCGTTAGCCATAGTAGTAGAAGTAATAGATGACGAGACAACATAAAGAAGACACGATGATGGAGATCATGATGATGGAGATCATGGTGTCATGCCGGTGACAACGATGATCATGGAGCCCCGAAGATGGAGATCAAAAGGAGCAAAATGATATTGGCCATATCATGTCACTATTTGATTGCATGTGATGTTTATCATGTTTTACATCTTATTTGCTTAGAATGACGGTAGCTTAAATAAGATGATCCCTCACTAAAATTTCAAGAAAAGTGTTCCCCCTAACTGTGCACCGTTGCGAAGGTTCGTCGTTTCGAAGCACCACGTGATGATCGGGTGTGATAGATTCTAATGTTCGAATACAACGGGTGTAAGCCAGATTTACACACGCAATACACTTAGGTTGACTTGATGAGCCTAGCATATACAGACATGGCCTCGGAACACGGAAGACCGAAAGGTCGAGCATGAGTCGTATAGAAGATACGATCAACATGTAGATGTTCACCGATGATGACTAGTCCGTCTCACGTGATGATCGGACACGGCCTAGTTGACTCAGATCATGTTTCACTTAGATGACTAGAGGGATGTCTATCTGAGTGGGAGTTCATTAAATAATTTGATTAGATGAACTCAATTATCATGAACATAGTCTAAATTGTCTTCGCAAATATGTTGTAGATGAATAGCTCACGTTGTAGCTCCCTATTTCAATACGTTCCTAGAGAAAGACCAAGTTGAAAGATATTGTAAGCAATGATGCAGACTAGGTCCGTAGTCCGAGGAGTGTCCTCACTGCTACACAGAAGGCTTACGTCTTTGATGCACCGCTCGATGTGCAAACCCCTACAACATCGTATGTGGATGTTGTGAACACCTGACAGACACATCCTGATGACTATTTGATAGTTTAGTGCACCATACTTTACGGCTTAGAATCGGGATTCCAATGACGTTTTAAACGCCATAGAACATATGAGATGTTCCAAGAGCTGAAATTGGGATTTCAGGCTCATGCCCGTGTTGAGAGGTGTGAGACCTCTGACAAGTTCTTTTTGCCAACAAGATGGAGGAGAATAGCTCAGCTAGTGAGCATGTGCTCAGAATGTCTGGGTGCTACAATCACTTAAATCAAGTGGGAGTTAAACTTCCAGATAAGATAGTGATTGATAGAGTTCTCTAGCCACTATCACTAAGCTACTAGATCTTTGTGATGAACTATGACATGCAAGGGATGGAGTTGATCCCGGAGCTGTTCGCGGTGCTTAAGACCGCAAAAGGTAGAAATCAAGAAGGAGCATCAAGTGTTGATGGTTTAACAAGACCACTGGTTTCAAGAAGGGCAATGGCTAGAAGGGAAACTTCGTGGATGGCAAACCAGTTGCCGCTCAAGTGAAGGAACCCAAGGTTGAACCCAAACCCGAGACTAAGTGCTTCTATTGTAAAAGGGAACAGTCACTAATAGCGGAATTACCCCAAATGCATGGTAGATAAGAAGGCTGGCAACCTCAACAAAATTTATATGTGTTATTAATGTGTACCTCACTAGTACTCCTGGTAGCACCTGGGTATTGGATACCGGTTCAGTTGCTATTATTGGTGACTTGGAGCAAAAGCTACGGACTAAACGGAGACTGGCTAAGGGAGAGGTGATGATGTGTGTTGGAAGTGTTTCCAAAGTTGATGAGACCACCGTCGCACGCTCCATCTGCCTTCGGGATTAGTATTGAACCTAGATAAATGTTATCAGGTGTCTACGTTGAGCATGAATATGATTAGATCATGTTCATTGCAATATGGTTATTCATTTAAGTTAGAGAATAATGGTTATTCTGTTTACATGAATAATACCTTTCATGGTCATGCACCCTATGTGAATGGTTCAGTGAATCTCGGTCGTAGTAGTACACATGTTCACGCCAAAAGATGTAGAGTTAATAATGATAGTACCACTTTCTTGTGGCACTGCCGCTTAGGTCATATTGGCGTAAGATGCATGAAGAAACTCCATCTCGATGGATGTTTGGAGTCACTTGATTTTGAATCACTTGACACATGCGAGCCATGCCTCATGGGCAAGATGACTAAGACCCTGTTTTCAGGTACAATGAAACGGGCAAGTAACTTGTTGGAAATCATGCATGCTGATACGTGTGATCCAATGAGAATTGAAGCATGCGGTGGATATCGCTATTTTCTCATCTTCACTGACGATTTGGGTAGATATAGGTATATCTACTTAATGAAGCACAGGTCTGAAACATTTGAAAAGTTCAAGCAATTTCAGAGTGAAGTTAAGAATCATCATAACAATAAGATCATGTTCCTACGATCTGATCAAAAGGGGATTTTCTGAGTTATGAGTTTGGCAATCACTTAAGACATTGTGGAATTGTTTCACAGTTGAAGCCACCTGGAACACCACAAGGTAATGGTGTGTCTAGACGTCGTAATCGAACACTATGAGATATGGTGCGATCTATGATGTCTCTTATCAACCTACCGTTTTCATTTTGAGGTTATGCGTTAGAGACAACTGCATTCACTTTAGATAGGACACCATCTAAGTCCGTTGAGACGACATCGTATGAACATTGGTTTGGTAAGAAACCAAAATTGTCATTTCTTAATGTTTGGGGCTGCGATGCTTAAGGCTTCAGCCGGAGAAGCTTGAACCCAAAGCGGACAAACACATCTTCATAGGATACCCAAAGGTGAAAGTAGGGTATACCTTCTATCTCAGATCCGAGGGCAAATTGTTTGTCGCTAAGAACGGGTCCTTTCTCGAGAAGGAGTTTCTCTCGAAAGAATTGAGTGGGAGGAAGATAGAACTTGATGAGGTTGTCGAACCTTTACTTCAACCAGAGAGTGATGCAACACAGAAAGATGTTTTCTGTGGCGCCTACGTCTGTTGAATAGGAAGTTAATGATAGTTATCATGAAGCTACGGATCAAGTTGCTATTGAACCTCGTTGGTCGACAAGGATATGTACTACTCCTAAGTGGTACGGTAATCCTGTCTTAGATATCATGTTGTTAGACAACAATGAACCTACAAGCTATGAAGAAGCGATGGTGGGCCCGTATTCCGACAAATGGTTAGAAGCCATGAAATCCGAGATAGGATCCATATATCAGAACAGAGTGTGGACTTTGGTGGACTTGCCCAATGATCGGCGAGCCATTGAGATAAATGGATCTTTAAGAAGAAGACGGACGTGGGCGGTAATGTTACCGTCTATGAAGCTCGACTTGTGGGAAAGAGTCTTTTCACAAGTTCAAGGAGTTTACTACGATGAGAATTTCTCACCCATAGCGATGCTTAAGTCCGTCGGAATCATGTTAGCATTAGCTGTATTTTTCGATTATAAAATCTGACAGATGGATGTCAAAACAAGTTTTCTTACCAGTTTTTGTAAGAAAAGTTGTATGTGATACAATAAAAGTTTTTGTCGATCCTAAGGATGCTAAAAGGTATGCTGGCTCCAGCGATCCTTCTATGGACTAGAGCAAGCATCTCGGAGTTAGAATACATGCTTTGATGGAGTGATCAAAGCTTTTAGGTTTATACAATGTTTGCTAGAAACTTGTATTTACAAGAAAGTGAGTGGGAGCACTACAACATTTCTGATAAGTATATGTGGATGACATATTGTTGATCCAAAATAATGTAGAATTTCTGGCAAGCATTAACGGTTGTTTGAAGAGTGTTTTTCAAAGGAAGACCTGGATAAAGCTGCTTACATATTGGGCATCAAGATCTATAGAGACAGATCAAAACACCTGATGATACTTTCAAAGAACGCACACCTTGACATGTTTTTGAAGGAGTTCAAAATAGATCAGTCAAAGAAGGGGTTCTTACCTGAGTTGTAAGGTGTGAATTTGAGTAAGACTCGAAGATTGACCACGGCAGAAGAAAGAGGAAGGACGAAGGTCGTCCCCTATGCTCTTGTCATAGGCTCTATACAGTATGCCATGCTGAGTACCGCACCTGATGTGTGCCTTGCCGCATGTCTGGCAAGAGGGTACAAAGGCGATCTAGGAGTAGATCACCAGATAGCGGTCAAAATTATCCTTAGAGGAATAAGGAAATGTTTCTCGGTTATGGAGGTGATAAAGAGTTTGACATAAAGAGTTACGTCGATGCAATATTAACACCTATCCGGATAGCTCTGAGTAGAGATACCGGATACGTATAATGGAGCAACAAGTTGGAATAGCTCCAAGTGGAACGTGGTAGCAGCATCTACGATATGACATAAAGTTTTGCGAAATACATAGTGATCTGAATATGGCAAGACCCATTGACAACAACCTCTCTCACAAGCATAACATGATCAAACCCAGAACTCTTTGAGTGTTTATCACATAATGATGTGAACTCGATCATTGAGTCTAGTAGACTCTTAGATGTTGGTCACATGGCGATGTGACCTATGAGTGTTAATCACATGGCGATCTGAACTAGATTATTGACTCTAGCGCAAGTGGGAGACTATTGGAAATATGCCCTAGAGGCAATAATAAATTAGTTATTATTATATTTCATTGTTCATGATAATCGTTTATTATCCATGCTAGAATTGTATTGATAGGAAACTCAGATACATGTGTGGATACATAGACAACACCATGTCCCTAGTAAGCCTCTAGTTGACTAGCTCGTTGATCAATAGATGGTTACGGTTTCCTCACCATGGACATTGGATGTTGTTGATAACGGGATCACATCATTAGGAGAATGATGTGATGGACAAGACCCAATCCTAAGCCTAGCACAAAGATCATGTAGTTCGTATGCTAAAGCTTTTCTAATGTCAAGTATCATTTCCTTAGACCATGAGATTGTGCAACTCCCGGATACCGTAGGAGTGCTTTGGGTGTGCCAAACGTCACAACATTACTGGGTGGCTATAAAGGTTCACTACAGGTATCTCCGAAAGTGTTTGT
The DNA here is from genome assembly GCF_018294505.1 of Triticum aestivum. NCBI lineage: Eukaryota > Viridiplantae > Streptophyta > Magnoliopsida > Poales > Poaceae > Triticum > Triticum aestivum. The sequence goes on from NC_057803.1 coordinate 41,183,311, forward strand.
TGGGTCGGCACGAATCAAGACTGGGATTTGTCACTCCGTGTAAACGGAGAGGTATCTCTGGGCCCACTCGGTAGGACATCATCATAATGTGCACAATGTGACCAAGGAGTTGATCACGGGATGATGTGTTACGGAACGAGTAAAGAGCCTTGCCGGTAACGAGATTGAACAAGGTATCGGGATACCGACGATCGAATCTCGGGCAAGTATCGTACCGATAGACAAAGGGAATTGTATACAGGATTGATTGAATCCTTGACATCATGGTTCAACCGATGAGATCATCATGGAGCATGTGGGGGCCAACATGGGTATCCATATCCCGCTGTTGGTTATTGACTGGAGAGTTGTCTCTGCCATGTCTGCATGACTCCCGAGCCCGTAGGGTCTACACACTTAAGGTTCGATGACGCTAGGGTTATATGGAAAGTATGTACGCGGTTACCGAATGTTGTTCGGAGTCCCGGATGAGATCCCGGACGTCACGAGGAGTTCCGGAATGGTCTGGAGGTAAAGATTAATATATAGGAAGTATGGTTTTGGCCACCGGAAGTGTTCCGGGCATCACCGGTAGTATACCAGGACCACCGGAGGGGTCCGGGGGTCCACCAGGTGGGGCCACCAGCCCCGTAGGCCTACATGGGCCAATAGTGGGAAGGGACCAGCCCCTAGGTGGGTTGGGGTGCCTCCCACCAAGGCCCAAGGCGCCTCCAAGAGGGGAGGGGGCAAACCCTAGGGCAGATGGGCCCTAAGGCCCACCTCAGGTGCGCCTCCCCCTCCCCCCCTTGTGGCCGCCACCCTAGATGGGATCTAGGGCTGCCGCCACCCCTAGGGAGGAAACCCTAGGTGGGGGCGCAGCCCTCCCTCTCGCCTATATATAGTGGAGGCAAAGGGGCAGCCCAACACATGAAGTACCTCCCCTGTTGGCGCAGCCCTACCCCTCTCCCTCCTCGTCTCTCGTAGTGCTTGGCGAAGCCCTGCTGGAGTCCCGCGCTCCTCCACCACCACCACGCCGTCGTGCTGCTGCTGGATGGAGTCTTCCCCAACCTCTCCTTCTCCCCTTGCTGGATCAAGGCGTAGGAGACGTCACCGGGCTGTACGTGTGTTGAACGCGGAGGTGCCGTCCGTTCGGCACTAGGATCATCGGTGATTTGGATCACGACGAGTACGACTCCATCAACCCCGTTCACTTGAACGCTTCCACTTAGCGATCTACAAGGGTATGTAGATGCACTCTCCCTCCCTCGTTGCTAGATTACTCCATAGATTGATCTTGGTGATGCGTAGAAAATTTTGAATTTCTGCTACGATCCCCAACAGATTATAGGCTAAATGCATTGGAAGTGTAGATGTACATCATGTAGTACACTCTTTGTTGGAAGACCGAGGGAGGACACGTGCATGCACTCACATACATAGCCAGGGCGGTTCGCGCGCAAGGGTTGGACTCATGTCGCGCCTGCATAAAGTTTTGTTTAAGTGATTTCTTTGCTCTGCCAACTGACAGGTGGGACCCAGAAACCAGGTGACAATTTGACCACTCAACAAAGTGCCACGTCGACTATGTGGCCAGTCAGTAGGGTGCAATACGGTGCTCTACGATGAGCTAGTGATCGCATAATCGCCGCAAAACTATATATAGTGACCGTAAAGAGTGTACTGTTACATACGTTGACCGCCAGTGTATTTTTCTCTTTTCAAATTAAGCCATATTAATCGGAAAGGACGCAATATGGACTACTACTACTACTAGTAGTACTAGTACTGCTTTGATGTGTCCCGTCAACTCGCCGAACGAGGAGAAGCTTGCTTACTACGCCTCTCCCTCACCCACGCGCGCGGTGGTTCGCAGGACGAGGAGAGGGTTTTGACTATAGCACCCTCTCCCTCTCCCTCACCCTCTCCCTCACGGTGGACGTGCAACAGTTTAATCGGTGTCAGATTGCTAGAAGCATATTGTATTGTAGTATCATCATTGTTGGACCTTCCGAAGAGGCGAAGAGCCAAGTGCAAGGTTCACACGAGTACGAACTATTGAACCTCCCGAAGAGGCAAAGAGCCAAGCGCAAGGTTTTATAGGAGTTGTCGTCCTAGTAGGAGTGTACTAGTACAACTATAGCGAACGATGCTACTGTATGATGCCGCCACATCACGTATATCCAAAGATGTGCCACCTTTTTTCTCAAAGAGCGTGTTGGAGCCCGTGCAACAACCACACAAGTTGCACGTAGACATAACACATTTACTAGTAATAAATTCTAAAGGACAAATGCAAGTATGCCACACAAGTTCATCTCGAACTCATGTGATAAATTTGTGCACGACTAGTCTACATATATTCATAGCGCTACCATTCACAATTACCGTACTCCACTTACACGTTATAGATGGGCTACATGTCCTCCTCCAGGTTCCAGTCCCAGGTGTTCTTCATGGATGGCACGATCCATAGCGGTGGGCAACGGGAATCATTGTTGAAGCTTTCTAGTCCGGTTCCACACGATGGAGACTCATCCAAGCTGAAGCGGCATAAATCAGGGATAGCGTGTCCCAGCATGTCGTTCATCCAGCGGTGTGCACTGAAGACACAATCATGCTTCATGAACGGAAGGCCTTCCGTGTCGTGCACGGAAGGTGGCATCCGCTTCACAATGGGGTAGCTGTCCCCGATGAAAAGCGAGTACTCTCTAAGAGTGTTCCTCGGCACCCACGTAGCATCACGGGGGTCGAACTCGGTGCCGTTCATCTGGTACACGCGGCATCCCAGATCTGGACACATGGTGACGTACATAGTCAAGCTCCATGCATAATAATGTTGTGCTCAAATGTGGCGGTCAGTAATACTATGCAGCAAATAGTACTTCTCCGGTATAGAGGAAGTAAAATAACCGGCTTATTATATATAGCCACTCTTGGCTACATGGATGAGATAGTAAGACATGGAAAAACAAAAATGGTGGTAGCTAGTGGGTTCAAGTCTTCAAGGGCCTAGCTAGCTATACGCGTCCTCCAAGGTAAAAAGTACTCCTACTAGTGCTACAAAGTATACTACTAGTACAACAATGAAAGAGAAGGCGAGAGGGTTAAAAAATGGAATACCTGGGTAGATGGTGACGGTCCAATCGTGGTAAATTATGTGACCATGTTGCACATCAGTGGTACCATGGGTAACGACTGCTAAGATAGTTGATCCCAATATGCCAAAGTCAGCTACAAGGTTCCAGGTTAGACCAAATCGCGGATGCAAATGCACATCCAGGATCGGCGATCTTATTTTGATCGGGGGATGACTGGTCCCTGCAAAATAATGGAGTACCGTTAGGGATGCAAATGATGGTTTGTGCATTCCGTTTGTAATCTCCCGTACCGTAGGATGTCAACCAGATGAAACAAGTCCCCTGGCTTGTCACCGCGAAGATGTGGCCTAGATGGCACACGGCGTCTTCGAACGTGTAGGGGCACAAATCTGCCGCCTCCAACATGCGCCAGCCTCTGCCGTTACTGCCTCCTGCATTGATGGCAATCCTTATGTCGAACACCGCGATGAGATAGTAATTGTCGTAGCCGCGTCGCTTTGTCGGTGGGTCCGCAATTGCTATCTTCTTCAATCTCATGTAGGCATCATCATACGTATTCTTGCCTAGCCAGTCCAGAAGGCCGATCCCAATGGTGGAGAATGGGTCTACCGGAACGGCCGCACTGCTGTGGATGTTGTGCAAAATCATGGTGGTATCCGGCCGGAGGTATGCAAGCCAATCTTCGTTGGCACCGACCCAGACCTATATATAAGACGGTGGGCAGCGGAGAAATTACGAGATGGAAATGGAATAACTAAGTACTACATGATCAAACTCCATTACTGACCCGCTCATCGGACAAAATCCGACTACCTCTCAACGTCGTCAACTCTAGCGGAGTCAACGTGCAACCATGGCCTGGGAGCGGTGGACTGTTCGAAGAATTGTCCCATAGAAGAACCTTCTCCTCAAGGACGCATGGAAGACCAACAAGCATGGCCTTTTCCCAAGCCTGTTTAAGCAGCATCTTGAAAAAGTTGGTGCAGGAAACACCGAGTCTTGCGGCGGTGAGGACGTCGGAGCGGCGTGCGGTTTCTCCTAGAGAATCGTCGTCCAAGGTCTCCCAGCCCAGACGAGGAGGAGAACCGCCTGGCGAATCCATGGGAGCAGCGACGAACTAACTTCTCTTCGGGGGGAGGGGAACTGGCGAGGAGGAGATAAGAGCGTAGTAACCGCAGGGCCTCGTCCCTTCCAACTGTAGATTGTTCCTCAGCGAAGAGGTGAGGCTATTATTTACTACTCTAAATAATAGCACTAGTAAATAATAGCACTAGTAAGAAATTTTTGACACTAGGTAGTAGTTTTTGGTACCATGGAGTACTAGTACTAGCATTATGGAACGTTATGGGATTGCATTATACTATAAATAATAGCACTAGTAAGATTTTTTTTGGCACTAGGTAGTAGTTTTTGGCGTGGATTAAGAAATTTTGGGTATGTTTTTGCCATTTTTTTGTACACGCCAACTAGTGTCAAAAAACGTCATACATTATGTGACAGAGGAGTACGTACTCGTACTGTAGCAGTACTAGTACTACTTTTCTCAACTACTCCTCAAAAAAGCACCCAATTAATGCTCTTATTTTCCTCAAAAAAGTATGTTTACCAATGCATTAATTGCAATGCATGCATGCATAAATTACATTCATTGGTCAATTTTATCTTAATACTTGCATGCAATGATTTAATGCACCTTGGAATCTGAACATGTGATGGGAAACAACCAAATTGAGCCTTATAAAATGGAAAAACTAAAATTTTGAGATGAGCCCTATAAACCGGAAAGGAGGGACTACTGTACTTCTAGTCTAGTCTTGTATAGTGCACCAGTTTTGAACTCTTGAATCTCAGGGCCAAGGAGCTACAGTTGGAAGTGGAGGGTACTACTGTTCTCTAGAACCATCGTTGTACTATCAATGCAGGGGAAGTACACCTGCGTAGTGGCCTAGTGGGTACTCTCGGTGCTCTATTCAGCCGCTCCTCTCATGTAGCTGGCCTACTTAGCTGCTCCTCTCACGCACACACTAGCAGCCTGTTTATCAGTGACGGTTACTGTGGGGGCAGAACATTTGAGTTATTTGATACAGCGAGACTAGGCTTTTCGCTTCCATTTGTGGAGGTGTAATGGATCTCGTCGAACTTTGTTAGTAGTTCCTTCTTTATGAATGGATGAAGCAAAGCTTTTGCCTCTGTTTCAAAAAACACGTCAAGAGGAATTTCTTTTATAGTAGAGTCGATAATGGAGTGAAGTCCATGCATGCAACACCACAAGCTACAGAGTAGTAGTAGGGCACTTTACGTACAGAGCCATATTGCATAGTTCCCAATGCCCCGCCAGGCTTTTCCGGCTCCTCGGGCTTAATTGGGAGGCGCTAGTTTAAATATGTTACTAGCTGAAAGTTGCAAGCGAGGTGCGGCTAGGCCAAGCACGCGAGCCACGGGATGTTGGGAAGGAAAACCCGTTCACGTGGTTAGGCTGTCCAGACTCCAGTGCACCCAGATTGTGGGGCGGCACGTCCGTTTGACTTCAAAACTCAAACTACCCGTGTAAAATATTGGCTCGCAGCGAAGTGTAGTACTCCCTTCGTTCCGAATTACTTGTCGCGGGTATGGATGTATCTAGATGTATTTTAGTTCTAGATACATCCATTTCTGCGATGTATCTAGATAGTATACTATTTAAAAAAAAGGTCGCCGTGCGTTCGGCCGGGATCGAACCAACAAAACGAGGTATACACTCCCGCGACCACTAGTAGTACTCGTTGGAGTACAACGCAACCTAGAATCGCCTTTTGTCGCTAGTAGTACGTACATTGTTCCTTACAAGAACCCCTAAGAGCATGGTTAATAGTATAGCCAGATGCTGGCTATAAGCCAGTGCCATGTCATCTACAGCCCATCTTATAGCCAACATGTAGTAGTAGTTTATTTCTTATAGCCCGCTGACTCAGCTCTATTGTACTTGCTATAATAATGCAAGAAACCACTAAAATGCCAAGAAACTACTACCACTTGCATACGTGGCAGACTTAAGATAAGACTACCTTATCAACCATTATACTCCTCTTACCAACAAAAATCCTCGAGTGACCTCCTACCTCCGGCCCGTCCACCTAGTCATCCTCGGCCATGGGACGCAGCTACCGCCGCCAGTAGAAGGCGAGGTCAAAACCGCCGGCGGTGCGGAGCCCATGTTGCGGCAGCCCGGATGCCAGCTCCGTCCGGCGCTCGCGGCCGCTAGCTAGCCAAGATAGCTCCGTCCAGCTGCTTGTCTGCAAGGTTTGCTAGCTAGATTGGCATGGCAGCGCGGCGGCTTGCTCGCGCGCACCGCACTAAGGCCAGCCATTTGGCTCGAGCGAAGGCCAGCGCATCGGCTTGCTCGCTCGTGAATCATGCTCGGGCCAGCCTGCCAACCCGTGCGGAGGCCAGCGCGGCGTCCGGCCCGTCCAGCAGAGCGGCGGCCAACTCGCTAATCACCGGCGCCACCGACGAACATGCATCAGTACTGTTTGAAGTAATGTTCAGGAACAATAATGATTTGAAGGGGAATAACAGGATAGAAGGTCAGATGTGGGTCCCTCGTGTCAACAGTCAAACAAAATGTGTTGGTTTAAGCTGCCTCGTCAACACGGACATGTGGGCCAACCCTGTCATAAATGGGTTAAAACGAACCTAATCGGTAGGAGTACTAGGTAGTTTTTGGCGTGGATTAAGAAATTTTGGGTACGTTTTTTCTATTTTTTGTACAATAGATTCCTCCTAGGGCTGGTTGAAAGTGGTAGTTTTTTGTTAAATACTCTACATATTGTAAGTAGGAGTGAAAGTTAAGCTTTGGAAGCCAATAAGCAAGGCTAGTTACATAGTGCATATGTGTACATGATTGAAAGTAAATATCAACCATGAGTGACTAATATCTTGATGGAAAACTCGAAACTATGGAATACTAGGAAAAGAAATGCATGGTTGGAAATACTAGCAATGTTCATGTCCGTTGCAACAAATCACAATTAGAATAATACTTATTCACAAACTTGGTACAAAACACTCTAATTTTGATATACATATGTCACTAGAGATATATTATGTTTCAATTAGAATATATTCCTTCGGCTGTTTTGGTGAGGTCAGGGAGGGATGTGGTAGGTTTTAAGATACTAATTATGGGTTTTTCTGCAAATTGGTAGACAAGTGGGATGTTGGTGAGAAAAGGCAACAACTTACCTCACAATCGTTAGATGTAGATCTAATGGTCAGAAACGACGAATGGCAGACACACCAGCATCACCAACTTAGTCTTGTGTAAGAGTACTAGCAAGATCCGTGCATTGCACGGAACATCAAGATGCATATTTTTATAAAACACTTGTTGTGATTGACCCTTGCGGGAGTAATCCCATGTGTAAAAACTAATGATATCTCGAGAAATATGAGATAAGGTGAAGAGGAGTGGGGTGTGGTGGTGGTTGGTGGTCGGACTGAGCGGAGGCATGGGGATTGACGACGCCGGCAGCGGCCACCAGGACAGTTTGTTCCAGAGGCTTCCTTTATTAATTGCTCAACAATGAGGTTTGTTGGAGGTAAGGATGAACGAGGGAAGGCCTTGTCTGCAAATGTGGAGAGGGATGCGGGTATCTTTCAATTTAATTTCCATCCGTCAGATATAGATTGGACGGTCTATATTGCAAGATGGCACACGTACCATCATCACCAACTCGGTTTTTATAAGAGAAGAAATATAAGTATGGAGATACAAATGTATTATCGATACCTGCTTCCGTAAACTAGCATCTACATTCTATTCAATGCCTCGACATGTGGGGCCTTAGCACAATGACTTCTCGACTGTGTAAAACAAAGATTTTCCCGTCGCCGACAAGGAGGGGGTGACGGCGGCACGCTTTTTGGCTTGCTCTAGTCCTAGTAGTCATACTAGGTGGTCTAAGCACGTGTACATTTATTCTTTTTCACGTCTCGTGTTCGCCGTACTGCCACGACTGTTCATGAATAGACGGTAAGTTATTCATGGGGAAACCCTTGTTGAGCGTGTTTGCGAGAGAGAGAGAGAGTGCGTGTGTGATAAGTTAGAGACTGAGGCAATGATAATAGATTCTTTGTGTCTATGTGTGTGGAGGATAGAGAGAGACATGTACATGGGGATTTGTGTTGTGTAACATGGAGACACATATACATAATTAGAGAGTGAGTGTGTGAGATACACATGCGGAGATGAGGAGAGATGAGGATCCAGGTAAATGGGTGTTTGTGCGTCTCTGTGTATGTTTGTGCACGCGTTTGTGTGTGAGAGGCAGAGAGTGTATGTGGAGTAGAGAGACCACTGATGATGTAAACCTAGTATAAGGGAAGGGGGATGGTGTGACATGTGTAGTAGCGAGATAGCATGGGTGCGGGCGGGGGGGAGCAGACTATTGGGAAGAGACATCGAGTGTGTGTGTGGGAGAGGGGTGTGAGAGCGAGAGAAAGAGAGAGCCAGCGACGGAGAGAGAGAGAGAGAGTGAGAGGAAGAGAGGGGGCGAGAGGGGTCGTTTGTGTCCATAAATGGCGTATAGATAGGGAGACAATGTTGATGTTGTCCGAAATTGGCCTATGAACGGAGACGCAAGGGAAGCAAGTCATTGTGTGTGTGATAGGCACTTCATGAGAGATCTAGAATAGATGGTGTAGAGAACAATGTGCGAAATCGAGAACGATTATACATTAGGGAGCTATGCAAAGAGTCACGACATATATGTATACAGAGAAAGAGTTGGGGCGGGTCCGCATGTGGGAGAGATAGAAAGAGGAGAGTGGTGCACAAGGAGACAAAGTGTGCTTGTTTGCAGTGGGGGTGGTGTGTGAGGTGAGTGCGCGAGAACCACATAACTAGGGAGATAGACGTTTGGGGGTGACGTTTTGTGTGTATGGGAAATATACACTCTACATAGTGCGTGTGCTTGGGTAAGAGAGACAGCGGGAGACCTAGAGAGTGAAGGAAGAGATGTGTGCATGCCCGAGAGACAAAGTGATAGAGACCTATGTTGGGGTCCGGACTTTACAAGAGAGAGGGGTGTTAATGTGCTCGTGTGTTGGTGTTTGGGGGAGAGAACGACTTCTGTGTGTGTGTGGTGGGGAGGGGGGGTTGAGTTCAGATAAAGAGTGAGGTGTCTATATTTGAGGGACTTTAGCGTAATTGAGATATTGTGCACTCATGGTTGGTCAATTTGTTTCACAGTTTGTACTATGAGATAACGATACTTTTGAACATGCGTGATATACCTTGATGTACCAGAATTACAAACCTAAGATTGGAATTTTGGAATTCGACTCCATCATTAGCTTTTGTAATTCATTTAAACGGAGGTACATTTTTTAAGCCGGGATTTCGTGATTCCAAATTCATATATCAAACCTAGAGATATACACATACGGGCATGTTCAAACTTTATAATCATCCACTTTATTCATACACATACACATTTTTGCTTTTGTCATCATATTTAGGATAAACACATTTGGAATTTCATTTGAATTGGACTGTATGATGATATTTGCTTGTAGTAGCTCATTGATCCATATTTGAATTGAATGGACAATCTAAGTTTCGAGTTGGAGACATTGATTTTCAAAACTTGCACATTTTTTGCGTGCAAAACAAACAAATTGTTGGCCATGATATCATAGTCGGCCGTACGAGAGCAGAATACTCATAATTTTAGGCGCCAAAAGCTTTCAAACTTCCCGCTCACATCGAAATATCACGCGCCCGAAAGTTTAGCCCTGCGATATTCCTGTTTTACCCCTGCCACATGAACGGAAAAGGGCTGCTTTGGTAACTCCATTGTTTTCCCCTCTTTGCCCCCAACATTCTTCCCCAGAGCCCCTCCCCTTCCCCTCCCCGACCCCCCCAACCATGGCAAGCCGCCGAATCTAGTCCTCCGCCGCAGCGGTGGACCTCACACCCCGCCGGATCTACCTTCCGCAACTTGGAACCCCCAACTGCCAACTCACCACTTCACCGGAGCCGCTTCAGCGACTGGCTTGTCCACCGCTCCAGATCTCCTTGACCGCCATCATGGTCCACCGCACCGGATCTGCTTAACCGGTGCCCTCGTCCACCATAGCGTAGGCCCTTCATTGACTCCCTCGTCTGCCCCTTCGCTGGCCCTTCATACAAGCCCTCGTCTGCCGCAACAGATCCGCCTCACCGAAAGCACTGTACAACGCGCCCGCCGAAGCCTTTGTCCACTACACCGGGCCCGCTCCACGGACGCCGTATTCAACTCCACCGGCCCTGCTTTACCGACGCCGCAGCCTCATCAGGTTATTTCAATTTGTACTCCTTTCGGTTTTTCTCTTTATCGTGCAACTGTTCACTTACCATAGATGAGCTTTCTTGTATGTCGACAGGTGCCGCAACCGTAGCACCGGAGCCGCTTCAGTGACGGCGACAGCCGGCCCAAACTCAACCGCAACACGAGCACCATCGATGATCCTTAGCTATCAAGTATGACAACGATACCCATGCGCCGCCGAGAATCAGGTACTATTATCCAATGGCCGGCGCCTACGTTCACTTTTCTAGCATAAGCAGCGCACCTTTGAATTTCTTCAGGGCATCATTCAGTTTTTCATGAGACGTGTTATTCTGCTTGCACCTGTAGGGCCATACTCCTGGCAGTGAACATGTTACATGTGCTAAATTACATACCAGTGCACATATAGTTAATATGATTTAGTTTTGTTCTGATGCCACTTGTTGGTTCCATCAGACTGCTTAATGTTCTCTATGCTTAATTACACATCAGCAAACTAGCATGTGGTTCTGCTACTTTTTGTTCGTTTTACCCTACATTTTCTGATGCTAGCTATTACATCACTGCTCCGAGCCTCTGTTCATTACTTGTTTGTGTGTTCTTGATCTTCCCAAGTTGCATGACTAATTTGATGCTTCTATTAATTATGGAGCTGCCAACCCCATCAAGCAAAAAATTTGTTCTTTTGGGGCTGGCACCTCGAACAAGCATAAAAATATAGGGAAGCAGATATACTCCCTCCTATTCTATTTACTCTGCGCATAACTCTTGACCCGCATACCAAGGAGGGCACTGGTTTAATTTTTCTGGACTAATTTGCCAATTAATTACGACAGAGGCGGATGGGGCGGGGCACAAAAGGAAACCAACGCTAGGAATAGGCAACGTGCAGACTAACACGAGAAAACTGAGAAAAAGTTATACGCAAAGTAAAAAGAATCGGAGGGAGTATTGTCATTTATGCACACAACCTTCTTTCATTAGTTTAGATGAACCATTGATGATCAATTCGGACCAGTGCATGCGATTAAAATTAATTTTACCTAAATAGATGGTGCAGAATAAACTACAACAACTAGATTTGCAACCACGGGATGCTGACGATATCTTCAAAGAACATTGCAACAGCAGCTAGGCTTCATAGCAACATATGGTAAGCCAGTGTGTTTTAGTACATGTGAAATGTAATGCGAGTGGGCTGCTTTCTTGGCTTGTGCCCTCAACATGTAATCCTACCGAATTACAAATAGTTCAGTTGTCTTCTTTGATGTATTGCTTGATTCGAATGCTTATTTGTTGTTACGATATACCTGAGTTGGCCAATATGTGAGCAGTGCCTGCTGTACTATCGTAAAGAAATGCATGCCTATTTCATTTGAGTCCTTAACTTTTCCTCTCAACTTCATCACAAGACTGTCTTCGTAGTCTATATGAGGCCACACTGCTAAGTGCTTTCTCAGATTATTTCAACTGCTTAGATGCCTTGGCAACTTAAATATAGCGGATGTACACTCCCTTTCAACTAGGGATGTCAACTGGGTCCGGTTTAATCCCGATTAAAGTCCACTAGTGGTATGATAGTTCAAAAGAGTTTTTGTTTTTTTGAGGAAAATGAACTAGTGAGGTAGAAAAAACTAACTAGATGGGACTGGAGGATTTTGTTTATTTGCCACTTACATCCCTAGTTTCGTCTTACCATTTTAATTTCTTTTCGGCTAATGCTGCTTCGAACCATTTAAATATAGTTTGCCATGCTCGGCAATAATTCGTCCGTCGTTTACCATGTAAGCTTACTGCCTGGATCATACGATAACTATCTCTTACTGATGTCCAGCGGAAACCTTCAGGATGCCGTCACACTAGGACACAATGTACAACCCCAGAATCTATTTGTGGAAGCAGTGCGCCATCCATGTTACCAAATGGTAGCAGTTCAGAGGAAACACCACCGGAGAGCAGTCTGAGCACAGATATTATAGTGCTTGAGGCTCTACTAAAGGCAGAAAGAGATGGTGTGGCTGCCATGAATGAGGTAATCTTTATCTTGAGGCTGGAAATTACGGAATTAGCGGCACACATTATGCAAGCAACCCAAGAATTGGAGGAAGTAAGAATGTTGCATTTGAAGACGGAGGAGGTCCTGCTGTTTCTGCTATCGGAAGCCCAAGATAATCCCGGTTATTCTTTAGATACCAGTTGAAATTTTCATTAGATTATTGTTCTTGCATGTTGTGTCATGTCTCTGAATGGATTATGTTGCAAGACCCCCTATGTTGTCCATGTGTTGTAATGATCCGAATTTTCTAGGCAAGGTAATCCTCAGTACTTGTATGATTGACATAAGGTGAGCATGTGAGCATATTGTATTGGATGAAATAAATGTTTGACTCAGAGTGTATCCAACCTACTGAATTCGAAGATCACGGCATTTCTAAATCATAATCATATATAAAGGTGGGATAAATCTTTGTTGTAGTTTTGAAGAAATAAATAACAAAACATATAATTATCTGTGGATATTCGTAATCGGATACAAATTGGATTTGAATTTAGTTTGCCAGGTCCTAGGGCAAATGTGAATGCTAATTCTCCCAAGTTTTGAACGAAGCAGCTAAACACCCACTATAATTTGTGGGCTGCCCGAAGCAAGTGTTTGCGAGATGGAAATTACTGTCTACCCCTGACACTTGACATCCTTATCGACAGGATTTACACTACTGTCGATAGGGGTAGACTAGTAACTTCAATCAGATGTGACACGACGGCCTCTGAGCCCATTCAGACACGGTGGGCGCCAAACATGGGCGGCAAAACACATTGATTCAAGCTCGTCCGAAAGACATGTGTCTCTTCCTCCATTTGCCCATTCATACACGGTGGGCGGCAAAACAAACTCTCCTCGTCCGAAATCGATGTAGGCTTATATTTTAAATAGGGACAGATGTGTAACTTCCATCAGACGTGACACAACCGCCCTACCTATCAGCCCCGTTCATACACCGTGGGCGCCAACCATGGGCGGCAAAACACCCTCTCCTCGCCCGAAATAGTTACCGGCAAATATTTGGGAGATGCGAGATTACCGTCCTATCCCCAACCGACGCGATGTCCGAAATTTTAAACGGGGGATAAGTTCGTAACTTTCCCCCATTTCAGAGAAGCGCGTCCCAAAGTTTGAGATCCCCCCTCCCCTCCATTTCCCCATTCATACACCGCCAGTGGCATGACAACCTCCGCACTGCGGCCAGCCTCCTTCGTCCGCCACCCCATCCTCCACCTTGCCGGAGCCGCTACCCCTACCTCGTCATCCACTGCAAGAGATGGACGTCTCTCATCCACGAAGCTGGACCAGGATCCTTTCATCGCCTCCTCTCGCTTCATCGGCGCCGTCGTCCACCTTGTCGTTGCCGCTCCTACGACCGCCTCGTCCACGGCAACAGGATATATCCCCTGACCCGGCCGTCTGCTGTCTAAAGTCTTCTTCCCTGCCGCCGACAGCCATCGCACCTGCAGCACCCTCAACGTATCAGCATAGGCCTACACGGCGTCGCAAGAGAGCTGGTACTCTTCCATATGTGCTTAAGTTATTGATCTCACCCAGAAAATAGATCGTAATTTGTTTACTATACTTTTCTTATCCGTACCAAATCGTAGTGGCTAGTTGAAAGCAAACATTGGTTGCGAAGTAGCTTCGTCCAGTTTGCACCTTCAGATCCGCCATGGCACGGGCACTATACTCGTAAAGCTTATGGTTTCCCCCTTCATATTCACTACCATCATCGTAGGTGCTTCGTGTCATGCTAGCACTGCTCCTCAAGACCTCAACCCAAAGCTTACGTGTTGAAATACGAATCTGATATGATGCTAATATCACTAAAACAGAGAATGTTTAATTGGTCACCTAATGTTCCTATACTCGTTTCGAAAAGCATGTGCGCCACCCACTGGTCCAGCTAGTTCCACTTTCCTGATTTTTCTCTTGATGCTTAGGGTTTTCCCCTTTTATATACTCTACTATGATCTGCGTAGGTGCTTTATGTCGTACTAGCATTACTCCACCCTTGAAGCTAAACAACACAACACTCAGAATTCGAAAGCTTAGTTGTTCAAATATGATTGTGATATGATACTGATATTAGTTAACCGACACATTTAATTGGTTAGCTAAAGGTCCCACTTGAGTTTCCAAATGCATGCCGCGACATATAGAGAGACAGCATAATTGCATTTCTTTGTCACTTGTTGACCGTACTTTCTTGTCCATACCAAATCTTAGTTGTTATTTCAAAGCAAACATCGGTTGCTAACTACCCTTTGCGCGGTTTGCAGCTTCAGATCTGCCATCCCACTGCCACGGTCAACACTGTACTCATCATGCTTATGTTTTCCCCATTTTATGATGACCACAATCCGCCTACGTGGTTCGTATCGTAATAGCACTGCTCCACCCATCGAGCTAAACAAGCTTAGTTGTACAAATTCATATCTGATATTATTGCTGATATTAGTAAAACTGAGAGATGTTTAATTGGTTAGCTAATTGTTCCTACTTTAGTTTCGAAATGCACGTGACCCACATATGGAGAGACCGGAAAGAACAGTATTTCTCTGTGCGCTCTGGTTCATCATGGGTGGCCAACCGACATTGTATTAAAAGACTTGTAATATCTTCAATCTGCTTGCTCTTCTGCTCTTCTTTAAGATGATACTCTTCTCTTGCGGTCGACTGGTCAGGTCGAGTTGTTCTCCCTTAGTATATTTTGAATCTATCAGGTCGGGTCGACTTGTTCTTCTTTACTATATGTTGAAGCTATCATCTGCAAAGTGTCATCACTTCTGGAGCTCTCATATTTTGAGTAGTAGGCCACATTATATTAATGCACACAACAAATTACAGCATGCATGGCATCTTTTAAAAGAATTGCAGAGATAGCACAAAGGGTTTTACAGGGAGGCAGTATTGGATTAGAATCACTTTTGCCTTACAAAGAAAATCTCACTTGTTTTTATGTTTTCATGCATGTCAGATATTGAACATTATCAAAATGAATATGAGAATGGGCGCACGAGAGGAATATTGCGGAATGATCCACTGGCTATCAAACTTGGCATGGTGGAGGATGGCCTATCTTATTCACCCATCAAGGTGCTTGCTCTAACTTTGCAAAGTTGTATTG
Source organism: Triticum aestivum (assembly GCF_018294505.1). NCBI lineage: Eukaryota > Viridiplantae > Streptophyta > Magnoliopsida > Poales > Poaceae > Triticum > Triticum aestivum. The sequence continues at coordinate 41,198,875 of NC_057803.1, forward strand.
GTCGCACATATTTTGCATCTGACCTCTTGCATTACTTCTACTTTCTTACACCATCTGCTTAGTTTAAGCATCATATATGAGTATATGCCATACCTATCCATTTTCTGTACCTATTCCATGTGTCGTCACACTATATTTTTCCAGTCAGGTGTTGTTCTTTCGTAATAGGTGTCCAAAAGGAAGAGGGTGAGTGCAGGTCGTCAAGGAGTACAAACTAGGTATTTGGAAAAGGTAGTGATACCTGTTAAATTAGATAGATCAGCAGCCACAGAAAACACAGGCCCAACTGTACCACACTTTACCCATACTCAAGTGGCCAAACCCCTATTAGAACTGCTGGGAGCCCAGCGTCAGGTACTGTCTATGATATCAATTCAAAATTTGAACTCCTAAATTTCTGCTTGTGCCTTACCTTCTCTCTTGTATGAAAACTAATTTCAGATGAATCTCCTTGCTCAAAGGATCATACGATCTCAAAACAATAATGGGCTCTGCATTGCTCTTGTCAGTACCTCTCTCCCTTTTGCCTTGTGACGCTGTACTTAATTAATTGCTATTTGATTATGTATCATCAGTCTGCACCTGAGCTTCATTATCCTCTGTTTCTTCCAATATTATTTGATTTATATTTACTCTTTGCAAAATGTAGAATAATGACAACGCTTGTAAAGAATTATCTTTGGTGAATTTATTGAATTATCCTTCCATCAACATGGAGAAGGGCTTTGTCCAGCCCGTGTTAACATGTAATGTAAGTTCATCCTTCTCAAGCCTTCAAACTTTGTTCTAGTATAGATTAGGATAGGCATCATTTCCTCCACTGCTGTTTGCTTTGCTGTTTACATCTGATTGGATGTTTGCAACAACTAACAGTTTCAAATTGTAGTTGTAAAAACATGTTCCTTATGCAGAACAGATCCATTTATTTGCTTATATAATTGTGAAACCTGTTACGTGTCTCCTTGTTTCTCTTTCAGACTCATATCTCTTATGCCAGGCAGAACTTTAGGGAAGATAGTGAGCCAAACCATTTTGAGGACAGCGAGATGACCCCAAGGTCCTGTCTTGATGAAGATAGTGAGTTGAAGCTACTCACCAGCAGGTGTGAGACAACCTCTGTGCAGTCGCTGCCTCAATCAGTTCGACTTCTTCAGTCTCAACTTAAAGCGGAAAGGCTTGCTTCAGCTCAGCTCTGACTTGAAGTCAAAGATGCCATGAAGATGTCAGAGGACTGCCGTGCGCACCATCATGCCTTAAATCTAGTGTTGATGCATCTATCATTGACACAACTGAGGTCTACTCAGCTTCTTCAGCTGTTTGGGGGGGCCCGACCTGGCCAGGCCTAGTGCCTTCTGAAGTGCTCTCAGTTTTTATATTCTTTTGTCAGTGTGTTTATTTGCACTGGTGGCGAACTTTGATGCCCAGTGGATGTAATATGCGTGATAGCCGTGATACCCTAGCGTAAGTTGCTTGCTTATTTATTTCCTTGTTGTCTTGTTTATTTGTTTGCTTCTAGTCATTGCAGTTCTTTTTCCGCGGTTTGCTAGTGGCTGCATTAACCTATTTTTTAAAACTAGGCCACAATAATAATGGGCTAATATTTACTGTAGTGACACTGAGCCTCCTACAGGCCGTAGAAACAGTGGACCTTCTACGGGCCGTAGAAACAGTGGGCCTTCTACGGGCCGTAGAAACAATGGGCCTTCTACGGGATGTATCATCAATGGGCCTTATACGGGCAGTATGATCAATGGCCAAACATGGGCCAATAACAGGCCGCATTATGGCCGTAAATGGGCTAGAGTTGGAATCGTCCATTCATGGGCCGACCATAACGGGCCATCATTAATAGGCCGTATTTGATGACGCTATGAAAATGGCCCGAAGTATTAACAGACCACAAACGGGCCGACTGTAACCACGGGCTGAATTTGGCCCACAAGCAGAAAATGACAGTAACGGGCTGTAAGTAAACGAATGCTGGAAATGAGCCCAAGAATAAATGGGCTCTGAGAAGGCCGAAAGATAACATGGGCTGGAAACAGCCCAATGGAATAACGGGCCATTAATGGGTATAAAGTGATACACTGTTCATCACGGGCCAGTTTCACCACGGGTCGTTAATGGGTGTAAAGTGATACACTGTTCATTACGGGCTAATTTCACCACGGGCCATTAGTAGGCCAGGAGTTACATAGTGCCTCATATGGGCCGAAAGACGTCATGGGCCATACATGGGCCAGAAGTGAAAACGGGCTGGAATCATATTGGATGGCCCAGATGATGCTACTGGGCCTAATTCGGATAGGGCGTAACGGGCCTTGGGTTAGCGGGCTGTAAATGGGCTATATTCGAACATGCCGTTAACAGGCTTTCCATGGGCTGACCCGCCAGCATTTGACCAAGTCAAACAGGCCGGCCTTTACATAGGAATGGGCCTCTGTTGGGCCGTGCCACGTGCCGACGTATCATAGGCGCCTATCTGACCCACTGACGAGCTGACACGTGTTTCGTCCGGCCAATAAGAATTTTACACGTGGAAATTTCCCATTGGTCGGGGCTGTTAACGGGTTATCAGATCCAAAACCCGACCCGATGGCTTAACGGCGTTCCGTTACGGTGGATGCCACGTGTAGGTCACCCTTGACGAAAGCACTTCTGTGATGCGCGATTTATCGTCATGGAAGTGGACACTTCCGTGATGATAATTTTGGTAATGTCATGGAACACTTCTACGACAGCACAGGTATGACTATCTTGATTCTGTCATAAATTTGTCATGGATGTACATGCATGACAAAAAAAAGCAACCTACTGTGACAAACACGTATCATCACGGAGGTGTATTTTTTTGTAGTGTGTGTTGGGGACACAAGAGACTCTTTGTTATTTGGTTGCAGGGTTGTTTGAGAGAGACCATCTTCAACCTATGCCTCCCACGAATTGATAAACCTTAGGTCATCCACTTGAGGAAAATTTGCTACTTTCCTACAAACCTCTGCACTTGGAGGCCCAACAACGTCTACAAGAAGAAGGTTGTGTAGTAGACATCAAGCTCTTTTCTGGCGCCATTGCCGGGGAGGTGAGTGCTTGAAGGTATATCTTTAGATCTTGCAATCAAATGTTTTGTTTCTTGTTTTAGCACTAGTTTAGTTTATAAAAGAAAACTACAAAAAATGGAATTGAGTTTGCCTCATACGCTTCATCTTTTTAATATCTTTCGTGAGAATGATGGAAAGGAAAATTGTGCTCAAATGCTAGAAGAAGTCTATAAAATGTTTGGCACTAAATCTTTGAATGATGAGCATGATTGCAATGTTGTTAGTATGAACTCTTTGAATATCCATAGTACTAATGATGATTGCACTAGTCATGATGAAAATGTCTCTTATAAGCATGCCAACTTTTGTGGAATACATAGAGCTTGCAAATACACACCAATTAAGGAAAATATATTTTGCAAGAGGCATAAGTATTTGGAAACTACATGGTTGCAAGAAAGTCTAGATGTTTGTGCTAAAAATTTAAAATTTCTTCACCATACTTGTGAACTTTGCAATGAAAATGGTCATTTAAATCTCAAATGCAAATTGTTTCATGATCGTATTGTGTCCAAAAATTGTGATGATTTGATTTCCCTTGCACATCATAATGAACTTAGTTTGCTTTTGGGTTATGAAGAAATGAAACGTATAACTAAGCATATTCCAGAATATAACCTTCAGAAATTCCTCGATATTGATCTATAAGAAATATTTATGTATTGTGCGGTGAATTGCATTAAAAATCCTTATATTTCCAATTACATAAAGAAAAGAAAACAGATAGAGGATGAAGAGAATACTAATGAAAGGGAAGAGGCCTCCCAATATCCTCCTATTATTTCTTATGATGAATCAGGTAACGAGGAGGAGTCTTCTATTCAACCAATCTCATCAATAAGGAGCTCCAAAAATAGGATTGAACCCACACATAATGTGAAGAAGAAAAATAAAAGACGGAGAAGTAAAGGTAAAGAGGTATCCCTCCCAAATGATGTTGCCCCTATCACTCATTGTGATGATGATAATTGCTATACCACTACTAGGAAAATGCCTACTAATGGCGCACCTAATTTGGCCATTAATGGCGCATTAGTGGTGCGCCATTAGTGCCACGCCATTAGTATATTTTACTAATGGCGCACCAAAGGTGCGCCATTAGTATCTGGTATACTAATGGCGCACCTCAGATGCGCCATTATTATATACAATAGTGCGCCATTAGTATGCCTCCCAGGGGGCCATGTATACCCAGGTGCTTTGGCATACTAATGGCGCACAACAACAAGATGCGCCATTAGTAACTTCGGCATACTAATGGCGCTGTTAGGACCCCGACTCAATGTCACATCGATCTAGCCTGTAACACCTCATATCACTTTGCGGCCTCACGCACGGTATTCCCACGGGTGTCGCCTTACCTTTGCCCGGGACCGTTTGCGCCTTTTGGCTCACGTATATGATGATGTCGCTAGCATCCATATGATAAGGAGCCCGAGCTGACATGACTAGTCGTAAACCCAAAGTGGCACAGACTTACAGGGACAGGCATCCATGACCCAGCATCGAACGTGTCGGTCATCAGCAAGTGGGTCCGGGCTGTAGCACTGGGCTAGCAGGACTCTGGTAAACCGGGCTGTAGCGGGCTAACAGGGCTCCGGTACTCAATGCGTGACATTTCCCCGAAGGGACAGACACAGGAACGAAGAAGGACACATGCCGGCCAGCCTAAGTGTTCCGGAGCAGTAGCAAGCTACCATGGCTCAATGGAAACACTAGGAGACATTTCCCGGTAAGAGAGGCTACTAAAGATAAACAACTAGATAGTCAGATCCCACACATACCAAGCATTTCAATCATACACACAATATGCTCGATATGTGCAAATACAACAAGGCATCACAACATGACTCTACGACACAAGTACTTTATTTAAAGGCTCAGAGAGCCATACATAACATACATACAAGTACGGGTCACACGACCCACATTCAAGTCATACAGTCATACAAACCAGCAGCGGAAGTAACTTGTCTGAGTACAGACAACTAGTAAAATAAAAGAGGCTTGGAAAGCCTAGCTATACTACGTGGACCTTCACAAGCTCAGGATTACCACCTGGGCCTTAGTCTACTCGTCGATGTCAACGTCTACGAAGAACCCATCAGAAGGGGTTGCAGCGCCTTCTGTAAAATGTAAATTATAGCAACATGAGTACAAAGGTACCCAGCAAGACTTACGTCAGATCCTACATACATGCACATTATCAAGAAGGGTTGGTGGAGTTATTGCAGCAAGCCAGCTTTGACTCTTGGCTAAGCTATCCTACGAGACTCCAACTTGAAATGGTTTTGCGCACACGAGTCCACTACTCACCACTTCAATACACCACCGAGGATCCACCTCCGTCATCCTACGGAAGAGCCATCCTCGGCACTCACGCTTATCTTGAGATTTTTAGTAGTATCCATTCACTTGTCTATGAACTGTATAAGCAACCAAGTAGTCCTTTACCGCGGACGCGGCTATTCGAATAGATCATGTTAACCCTGCAGGGGTGTACTTCTTCATACATGTTTCCACCACTTAGCGTCTGCACACGACATGTGCTCGGCAGACTTCAAGCGAAAGCCGACGTGGGTGTAGACCACGACCTACCTAAACACCTAAGTCTCTAGTCCAGGTTTATCGCCTATCCAGGTTCCATCCGCAGGGAGTCCGGCCGAGGTTTCCCATACGGCCCCGAACGATGTGTACAGGGTTCCCGAGATACCTAACGGGTATTCGATACACCGTGCCACGTACCTACCGCATCACAGCCCACCCCGCGGGTCAGCGCTGTCCACGGCCTCCAGTAAGCTACAAACACCAGAAACTACTTGCAACTCCTGGACAGAGGACTAGGGTGAATAAGAAGTCGAGCGGGGTCATATTTCAGGGCCCAATGCATGGTAGTAGCTGAATCTTAAATCACGCATACAGATCTCAGTTCTTAAGGTCGGCTTCAATGAAACAACCCACCATGTACTCCTACATGGCCTCTCATCGATACCTTTACCAAATCGTGTTCACCACATCACTCTCATTACCGACATGATCATTTCACTCTAGCCCATCACCCAGATGAACCAGACCTGACACGACTCTAAGCATAGCAGGCATAGCAAGGTAGGAACAACACATACATATGGCTCAATCAATTCCTACACATGCTAGTGGGTTTCATCTAATTACTGTGGCAATGACAGGTCATGCAGAGGAAATGGGTTCAACTACCGTAGCACACAGCAGTTTGAAACGCGTTGTCTTAATGCAGTAAAAGAGAGCAAGAGCGAGAACATGGGATTGTATCGATATGATCAAATGGTTGGTTGCTTGCCTGATGGATCGATGCACGGATACGGTTCTTCGCTAGGGTAATCACGGTACTCCTCGGAGGCAGAACCTGCCGCAAAGAACACCGATACACAACCATCACCAAACAATGTGCGACAATATGATGCATGCATGAAACATGGCAATATGAGTGTGTTGGGCTAATGCAACTAAAACCAGATGGGTTTGAATCAATTTGAACCAAAGATTCAAATTTCAAACTCATAAATGGCCCTTTAAAGTGTTTTATCTTGTTCTGCACTAAACCTCAAGTTAGTTTGTTTAAACATGCATGAAACTAGTACAGATGGATAGATTGGATTTTTCTGATCATTTTTCATATATAATTTGTTTGATTTGGAGCTACGGTTGAATTTATATGAATTTTTGAAGTTTGCAACAATTTCTGGAATTTATAAATCATTTTAGATTTATTTTAATTTCAGAAAAGGTTTACTGCGTCAGCATGAGGTCATGCTGACCTCAGCAAGTCAACAGACCCGGTCCAGGTCAAACCTGACGCGTGGGTCCAGGGTGTCAGTGGATAATTAACTAATTTAATTTAGTTTAAACTAATCTGGATAATTAGCAGAAGGGGGCCCCACCTGTCATTGACTCAACAGAGTCAACCAGGGCCCACCCGTGGTCAAAGTCAAAACGGCTGCACCGGCGTTTAGCCGCCGGCGAGCCCGACGCGGCGGCGGAAGTGGTTTTGGCCGTTCCGGCCACCAAATGGGTCGCGGAGGGCATCGGGGTGGAGCTGAGGACGAGCCGCGGCTCTTGGTGGAGTCAGTTGGGGTCGGGGTGGCCGGAGTTGGCGCCGGCGACGACCTAGGCGGTCACCGGAGTTCGGGTGAAGGCGAACTCGGGGCTAGGGTGTGCGGTGAGGTGCGGGGAGTGCACGGTTGGACTCAACGCAGCGTGGTGAGTGCGTTGGACACCGTGAGGTGGCCGGAGGATGGCCGGGAGCACGTCGGCGACGAGATCCGCGGCGGTGCGTGCGGGTGATCTTCGTGCGGTGGCTACACGGCTCGGGGGCGAGAGAGGAAGGGTAGGAGGGGTAGCTAGGCTCACAGAGCACCCGTAGAGGCCACCGGCGGGGTCGGGGACGAGCTGATGCGGCGACGGCGTTGAAGGGGATCTCCGGCGACGGCGAACTCGGGCGAGGTCGGTGCGGTGGACTCGGGCCTCACGAGCACGCGGGGCTCGGTTAGCTCGACGAAGTGGACGGCGGCGGAGCTCCTGGACACCACGAGACGGAGCACGGGCGGCGGGGAGCGCGGCTACGACGATGGAGCGGCGGCGGTGGCGTCGGCCATGGCTGGGGAGCGCGAGGGGGAGGAGCTGGAGAGGAGAGGGGGCGTCTGGGGGGTTCGGGGGAGAGAGAGGGGTCGATCCACGTCGTTAGCCGGGTGAGTGGAGCGGCGAGGCGGCGAGCAGGTGCGTGGCACCCATGCGGTGCTCGCCGTCGAGCACCTTGCCTGCCTGCCTGGCCGGCAAGCAGCTCGCTGGCGCGGCGCTGGGCTGGGCCGGCAGGTGGGCCGGGTTGCAGGCGCCAGGTAAGTCCTTCCTTTCTGTTTTTTTCTTTTCTATTTTTCTGCAACTTTGTTGAATTATTAAAAATACCTAGGCAACTCCTAAAATCACCAAACTGCTCCTGGTCCAAAGTTGGAATATTTCCAACATGAAACATTTCAGTTTAGGAATATTTGAGCATTTGAAATATTTTATATAATTTTAAATGCCCAAATTCAAATACTTATCATTTAATTCAAAGACCCTAAGATGACCTAGAAAATTGTGCAACACTTTTGGCAGAGGTTCTGAACCAAGACAAAAATGATGGACATTTTAGAAGGGCATTTCAGGTTCATTGAAAAAGTTTTTAGTAAACCCTAGTTGGTTTCAGAGGGGGCTGGGGGTTCTGACATCCCCATTTCAAGTTTCTGATGAAAGGATAGACATGATGCAACACTCTAATGCATGAACTAGCTAGGGTGTGACAACTCACCCCCACTCAAAAGAATCTCGACCCGAGATTTGGGTTCCTCCGGGAAGAAGGCGGGATACTCGAGTCGAAGACGATCCTCCCTTTCCCAAGTTGCTTCATTCTCAGAATGGTGCGACCATTGAACCTTGAGAAACTTGATATTATGACGTCGAGTGGTACGCTCAGCTTGATCGAGGATACGAACGGGGTACTCTCGATACGTGAGATTATCTTGGAGATCAAGCGTTTCGTGGTCTACTCCACGGATAGGATCCGAGAAGCAACGCCTGAGTTGAGAAACGTGGAAGACGTCGTGGACTCTGGAGAGATGCGGAGGTAGTTCCAATTGGTAGGCAACTTCTCCTCGTTTTGCGAGAATGCGAAAGGGTCCAATGTAACGAGGAGCCAATTTGCCCTTGATACCGAAGCGATGGGTTCCCTTCAGAGGAGTAACCCGAAGGTAAGCCTTCTCGTCAACCTCAAAAGTCATAGCCTTATGTTTTCGGTCATATTGACTCTTTTGACGAGATTGGGCTGTTTTCAACTTTTCACGAACGATGCGAACTTGCTCTTCTGCTTCCTGAATCATATCCGGGCCAAAGAATTGTCTTTCCCCGGTTTCTGACCAGTTAAGAGGCGTTCGACACCTTCGTCCATAGAGAACTTCAAAAGGGGCTTTGCCCAAGCTGGATTGATAGCTGTTGTTATAAGCAAATTCGGCAAATGGAAGGCATTTCTCCCACTCCATTCCGAATGAGATAACAGAAGCTCGAAGCATGTCTTCTAGAATCTGGTTGACGCGTTCCACTTGACCACTTGATTGAGGGTGGAAAGCGGTACTAAAAGAAAGGCGGGTTCCCATAGCATTTTGGAAACTTTCCCAAAATCGAGAGGTGAAAAGACTTCCTCGATCCGAGTTAATTTCCAAAGGAACACCATGGAGAGACACTATTCGGGAGATGTACAAGTCTGCTAACTGACTAGCAGTTATACTCTCACGAACAGGTAAGAAATGGGCCACTTTGGAAAGACGGTCGATAACGACGAAGATAGCGTTATTCCCTCTCTTGGTCCTGGGAAAACCGGTAATGAAGTCCATACCAATTTTATCCCATTTCCATTCAGGAATAGCTAGGGGTTGAAGGGTGCCAGCAGGCCGTTGATGCTCTGCTTTTACACGACGGCAGACGTCGCAATTAGCAATATACTGAGCAATTTCTCTCTTCATCCTAGTCCACCAGAACCTCTGGCGTAGGTCCTGATACATCTTGGTACTACCGGGATGAATGGTGAGAGGAGATTCATGAGCCTCCTTAAGGATCAACTGCCGTAGATGCTGGTTCTTGGGAACCACTAAACGGTTCTCAAAGTACACAACACCATGATCATTTGTGGAGAAACATCTAGCACCTCCGCTAGCAATGTTCTCCTTGATCTTAGATATTCCCTTATCTCGCTTTTGGGCAGCGATGATTTGATCCGTAAGAGTAGGTTTCGCCACCAAGGTGGAAAGAAATCCTTGAGGAACAATGTGAAGGTTAAGCTTCCGAAATTCCTCATGGAGAAGCGGTTGACTTTGTTGTAACATCAGGTTGTTACAATAAGATTTACGACTTAGCGCATCAGCCATGACGTTGGCTTTCCCTGGGGTGTAAGTTATTCCTAAGTCGAAATCTGTGATCAACTCGACCCAACGTCTTTGCCTGAGATTTAAATCCGGTTGGGTGAATATATACTTCAGACTTTGGTGATCAGTGTAGATTTCGCAACGATTACCGAGAAGGTAATGTCGCCATGTTTTGAGTGCATGGACTACAGCTGCAAGCTCTAGATCATGAGTGGGGTAGTTTTCCTCATGTGGGTGTAATTGCCGTGAAGCATAAGCAATTACGTGTCGATCTTGCATGAGAATACAGCCTAGTCCTTGTCGCGAGGCGTCGCAGTAGATAACAAAATCCTTGGAAAAATCCGGTGGTACCAGTACGGGAGCAGAGGTTAAACGTCTTTTCAGTTCCTGGAAACTGTGCTCACATTGTGGAGTCCACTCGAACTTTTTATCTTTCTTGAGGAGTTCAGTTAGAGGTTTGGCAACTTTGGAGAAATTCTCGACAAAGCGACGGCAATAGCTCGCTAGGCCAAGGAAACTCCGAACTTGCTTGACCGATTCAGGTGGAGTCCAATTAAGGACGGCTTGAACTCGCTCAGGGTTAACAGCAATGCCTTTACCAGAAATTACATGTCCAAGATAGGTCACTTCTGACAACCAGAATTCACATTTAGAAAATTTGGCATAAAGGCGATGCTCTCGAAGTTTCTTCAACACTAGCCTTAGGTGTTCGGCATGTTCTTCCTCGTTCTTGGAGTAGATGAGTATATCATCGAGGTAAACCACGACGAATTTATCCAAATACTCCATGAAGATTGAGTTCATCAACCGAGAGAAGGTGGCTGGAGCGTTGGTTAAACCGAAGGACATGACGGTGTACTCGTATTGGCCATAACGAGTAACAAAGGCCGTTTTCGGAATGTCCCCGTTTCTGATTTTGATTTGATGGTAGCCCAACCTCAAATCCATTTTAGAGAAGACTGAGGATCCAGCGAGCTGATCATACAGGTCGTTGATCCTGGGGAGCGGATACTTGTTCTTAATTGTGACCAAGTTGACAGGTCGATAATCTACAACCATCCGGTCCGTACCATCCTTCTTCTTGACGAAGAGGACGGGGCAAGCCCAAGGAGATGAACTAGGTCGGATGAAACCCTTTTTCAAGGACTCATCGAGTTGTTTCTTAAGCTCGGCTAGTTCAAAAGGTGCCATCTTGTAGGGTCTTCTGGAAATCGGGACAGTTCCTGGAATGAGATCTATCACGAATTCGACATCTCTGTCAGGTGGAACACCTGGCAATTCCTCTGGGAAGACATCCGGAAAGTCACGGACTACCGGAACGTCCTCAAGGTCTGGCAAAGGGCTGGCGTTAAGAGAATATAACTGTCGCTTGGCTATTCGGGTCAAGACATTGACTATCTTCCCCGAAGGATGGGTGAGTTGAACAGTCCTAGAGAAGCAATCAATTTTGGCATGATGGGCTGACATCCAGTCCATACCCAAGATGATATTAATATCCGAAGATTTGAGGGCTATCAAAGATGCGAGAAAAACAAGTTTGTCGACTTGAATTTCATTTCCATGGCTTACTCTAGAAGTTTGCCATTTGGATCCCGGAGTTTGAATTACCATAGAGGTGGGCATCTCACAGAATGTGGTGTTATGCAGACGAGCATAGCTCTCGGATATAAATGAATGAGATGCTCCTGTATCGAAAAGAACAGATGCCGGGTGGCAATTAACAAGGAGCGTACCGAGAACGACGTTGGGATCTTCTTGAGCCTCTTCCGCAGAAACACAATTAACATGGCCACGAGCAGTGGTGGCCGGCTTGGCGTAGAACACTTTCCCTGTCGGCTTGCCGCGGCCAACAGTTTTTGCTGTCTGGTTGGGGTTGGTTTGGGGACACTCGCGCATATAGTGGCCTGATTCCCCACACTTGAAACAAGTCACGGAACTGGTACGTGGAGGAGCATTGTTGGTTGGACCACCATAGGGCTTGGCTGGTGCATATGGCTGAGCTGGGCGAGGCGCCTGGAAGGATGGCCTCGGTGTGAACCTGGGTGGCAGGGCAGTGTTAGGCACCCACACGCGGCGCTTCTGAGGACCAGCACCGGATGAGGAACCCAAGTCACGGCCATGCTTGCGTGTTGCTTCATAATCAGTCTGACCAGTCTCAGCACTGATGGCCTTGTTAACAAGCTTCTGAAAAGATGTGCACTCATGCAGACGGAGGTCGCGGCGAAGCTCAGGACTAAGTCCCTTACGGAACCTTGCCTGCTTCTTGGCATCAGTAGAAACTTCCTCCGTTGCATAACGGGCAAGGTTACCAAACTCCCTGCTGTAAGCGTCAACAGAGAGTCGACCTTGAGTGAAACTACAGAACTCCTCACGTTTACGGTCCATGAGACCCTCCGGAATGTGATGTTCACGGAAAGCCTCGCTGAATTCAGCCCAAGTAGTGACATGGTCCGCTGGGCGCATAGCTCCATAATTCTCCCACCATAGACTGGCGGGGCCTTCAAGATGATATGCAGCAAAGGTGACCTTGTCAGCCTCAGCTACTAGCGCAGAACGCAGTTTGTGAGAAATACTGCGAAGCCAGTCATCAGCGTCGAGAGGCTCGACGGAGTGGTGGAACGTGGGTGGATGTAACTTGATGAAATCACTGAGTGACACCAAGTTAGTCCTCTGATGGTGTGCTGTGTTCTGTTCAATACGCTCCAACAAACGGTTGGTCTCCCGCTTGTTTCTCTCAGCCTCTAGCATAACTTCTGCCAGAGAGGGAGGGTGAGGCAGATTTGTATCCCCACTTGCTGCCTCGGCCTGCTCTGGGGAGCAGGTTGTGCGGTGTGACCATCCTAGAAAAACAGACAATGATTTAGTCAACATGACAAGATTCTGACATAGGAATTGTAGAATGTTAATTGGACAACTTCAGAATGCAGATGATCATCCGTATGAACATGGTAGATACAAAAAACTACTTCTTTTTATTCCATCATCATACACACCCATACGAGGTTTTAGTACAAGACAACAAGTACTACTATGGTGAGAGGAGGATTACATATCATCGGAGGCATCCCAAGCTCCTATACATTATTTTTCCTACACCCCCGGAAATTACTACACGCTAAGTCATATTCCACAAATCACGCAGGACGGTGGAAATATAACTATTACAGATACCTAGTGGATCTACTACTATCTCAATCATTCCGTAGTAGTTTCTCATAGAAGTCTCCTCCAAAGCCTGGAAGTTCAACGTGAGCCATCTGGAAACAAAAGGTCCTGAGGAGCCTGTGGACCAAAAGGGCTAGGGTGAGGTCTTGGACCAACAAACGGTGGCCTGCGAGGACCACGAGGTGGGGTGATGCCTCCCACATCACGCCAATCCATCATGTCCGGCAGAGCAGACCTAACAGGATACAGATCTCTCATATCCATGCATCCAGCTTGCACAGCCGGTGCAAACCGAGTCAAGGTGGCCCAATGATCGGCGCGGGTGTTGAAAAGCTCCATTCTCAAGGCCTGATTCTCTCGGTCCTTATCCTCGAGCAACTCAGCAGTGGTGCGAGTTAGTGAGTCCTCCTGACTGGAGTCAGCATAGATAGCCCGGAGATAACCGTGCGCTCCAGGAAGTGAAGCCGGCATATACCGGAAGTCGGTGTTGCGAAGCAGGCCAGTCCTGACTCGCATGATGGTCATCATAGAATAAGCCGCATCTTGCACAGCCATCTCAATAGTAACACCGAGCCCATAGGAACAGTGAAGAGCCTCGGTAGAACCAGGATAAGAGGGAAATATCCGGACGGTGCAAAGATACTGGCTTTGGTTAAAATCTCGAAACTGCTCTTCGACCGTGTATTCGGGATACCAACGGTAACCCGTCTCGATCATCACTCGGACTAACATGGCCGTATGACCGGTCACACCAATGCATCGGGTCAGGCGAACCACTTGATTTTGGTCGCGAGTGGCCATCTGAAAGCACAACCATAATGCAAAGGCATTAGAATTTCTAGCAAAATTTCGACAGCATAACGGCTGTAAATGCTCAAGAAGGGTTTGAGACATTTATCAAAAAATTGCATAGACACTCAACAATATCATATCAAGGTTCTGGGTCCAACTTATCAGCATAACAAGGTAGTAGAACTGAACTAGGCTTGTAGTCATCAAACCTATAAGGTACTACTGATTCGTAACACGTGAACCTGATAGAGAGAGAAGATCCTAATCCTTAATCCCCGGTAGAAGAATGGACTGACTCAGATCAGAATGCCATGAGGTAAAGAAGTAAAAAGAGCCTTACGTACCATCCCACAATCAATTCCCCTACATATAACTAAAGCATTTCTAGACTCAACATCGACCAGTTTGGCTTGGAGAACCTACAGGCAGTCCGGCTCTGATGCCAACGCTGTCAGGACCCCGACTCAATGTCACATCGATCTAGCCTGTAACACCTCATATCACTTTGCGGCCTCACGCACGGTATTCCCACGGGTGTCGCCTTACCTTTGCCCGGGACCGTTTGCGCCTTTTGGCTCACGTATATGATGATGTCGCTAGCATCCATATGATAAGGAGCCCGGGCTGACATGACTAGTCGTAAACCCAAAGTGGCACAGACTTACAGGGACAGGCATCCATGACCCAGCATCGAACGTGTCGGTCATCAGCAAGTGGGTCCGGGCTGTAGCACTGGGCTAGCAGGACTCCGGTAAACCGGGCTGTAGCGGGCTAACAGGGCTCCGGTACTCAATGCGTGACATTTCCCCGAAGGGACAGACACAGGAACGAAGAAGGACACATGCCGGCCAGCCTAAGTGTTCCGGAGCAGTAGCAAGCTACCATGGCTCAATGGAAACACTAGGAGACATTTCCCGGTAAGAGAGGCTACTAAAGATAAACAACTAGATAGTCAGATCCCACACATACCAAGCATTTCAATCATACACACAATATGCTCGATATGTGCAAATACAACAAGGCATCACAACATGACTCTACGACACAAGTACTTTATTTAAAGGCTCAGAGAGCCATACATAACATACATACAAGTACGGGTCACACGACCCACATTCAAGTCATACAGTCATACAAACCAGCAGCGGAAGTAACTTGTCTGAGTACAGACAACTAGTAAAATAAAAGAGGCTTGGAAAGCCTAGCTATACTACGTGGACCTTCACAAGCTCAGGATTACCACCTGGGCCTTAGTCTACTCGTCGATGTCAACGTCTACGAAGAACCCATCAGAAGGGGTTGCAGCGCCTTCTGTAAAATGTAAATTATAGCAACATGAGTACAAAGGTACCCAGCAAGACTTACGTCAGATCCTACATACATGCACATTATCAAGAAGGGTTGGTGGAGTTATTGCAGCAAGCCAGCTTTGACTCTTGGCTAAGCTATCCTACGAGACTCCAACTTGAAATGGTTTTGCGCACACGAGTCCACTACTCACCACTTCAATACACCACCGAGGATCCACCTCCGTCATCCTACGGAAGAGCCATCCTCGGCACTCACGCTTATCTTGAGATTTTTAGTAGTATCCATTCACTTGTCTATGAACTGTATAAGCAACCAAGTAGTCCTTTACCGCGGACGCGGCTATTCGAATAGATCATGTTAACCCTGCAGGGGTGTACTTCTTCATACATGTTTCCACCACTTAGCGTCTGCACACGACATGTGCTCGGCAGACTTCAAGCGAAAGCCGGACGTGGGTGTAGACCACGACCTACCTAAACACCTAAGTCTCTAGTCCAGGTTTATCGCCTATCCAGGTTCCATCCGCAGGGAGTCCGGCCGAGGTTTCCCATACGGCCCCGAACGATGTGTACAGGGTTCCCGAGATACCTAACGGGTATTCGATACACCGTGCCACGTACCTACCGCATCACAGCCCACCCCGCGGGTCAGCGCTGTCCACGGCCTCCAGTAAGCTACAAACACCAGAAACTACTTGCAACTCCTGGACAGAGGACTAGGGTGAATAAGAAGTCGAGCGGGGTCATATTTCAGGGCCCAATGCATGGTAGTAGCTGAATCTTAAATCACGCATACAGATCTCAGTTCTTAAGGTCGGCTTCAATGAAACAACCCACCATGTACTCCTACATGGCCTCTCATCGATACCTTTACCAAATCGTGTTCACCACATCACTCTCATTACCGACATGATCATTTCACTCTAGCCCATCACCCAGATGAACCAGACCTGACACGACTCTAAGCATAGCAGGCATAGCAAGGTAGGAACAACACATACATATGGCTCAATCAATTCCTACACATGCTAGTGGGTTTCATCTAATTACTGTGGCAATGACAGGTCATGCAGAGGAAATGGGTTCAACTACCGTAGCACACAGCAGTTTGAAACGCGTTGTCTTAATGCAGTAAAAGAGAGCAAGAGCGAGAACATGGGATTGTATCGATATGATCAAATGGTTGGTTGCTTGCCTGATGGATCGATGCACGGATACGGTTCTTCGCTAGGGTAATCACGGTACTCCTCGGAGGCAGAACCTGCCGCAAAGAACACCGATACACAACCATCACCAAACAATGTGCGACAATATGATGCATGCATGAAACATGGCAATATGAGTGTGTTGGGCTAATGCAACTAAAACCAGATGGGTTTGAATCAATTTGAACCAAAGATTCAAATTTCAAACTCATAAATGGCCCTTTAAAGTGTTTTATCTTGTTCTGCACTAAACCTCAAGTTAGTTTGTTTAAACATGCATGAAACTAGTACAGATGGATAGATTGGATTTTTCTGATCATTTTTCATATATAATTTGTTTGATTTGGAGCTACGGTTGAATTTATATGAATTTTTGAAGTTTGCAACAATTTCTGGAATTTATAAATCATTTTAGATTTATTTTAATTTCAGAAAAGGTTTACTGCGTCAGCATGAGGTCATGCTGACCTCAGCAAGTCAACAGACCCGGTCCAGGTCAAACCTGACGCGTGGGTCCAGGGTGTCAGTGGATAATTAACTAATTTAATTTAGTTTAAACTAATATGGATAATTAGCAGAAGGGGGCCCCACCTATCATTGACTCAACAGAGTCAACCAGGGCCCACCCGTGGTCAAAGTCAAAACGGCTGCACCGGCGTTTAGCCGCCGGCGAGCCCGACACGGCGGCGGAAGTGGTTTTGGCCATTCCGGCCACCAAATGGGTCGCGGAGGGCATCGGGGTGGAGCTGAGGACGAGCCGCGGCTCTTGGTGGAGTCAGTTGGGGTCGGGGGGGGTCGGAGTTGGCGCCGGCGACGACCTAGGCGGTCACCGGAGTTCGGGTGAAGGCGAACTCGGGGCTAGGGTGTGCGGTGAGGTGCGGGGAGTGCACGGTTGGACTCAGCGCAGCGTGGTGAGTGCCTTGGACACCGTGAGGTGGCCGGAGGATGGCCGGGAGCACGTCGGCGACGAGATCCACGGCGGTGCGTGCGGGTGATCTTCGTGCGGTGGCTACACGGCTCGGGGGCGAGAGAGGAAGGGTAGGAGGGGTAGCTAGGCTCACAGAGCACCCGTAAAGGTCACCGGCGGGGTCGGGGACGAGCTGATGCGGCGACGGCGTTGAAGGGGATCTCTGGCAACGGCGAACTCGGGCGAGGTTGGTGCGTTGGACTCGGGCCTCACGAGCACGTGGGGCTCGGTTAGCTCGACGAAGTGGACGGCGGCGGAGCTCCTGGACACCACGAGACGGAGCACGGGCGGCAGGGAGCGCGGCTACGACGATGGAGCGGCGGCGGTGGCGTCGGCCATGGCTGGGGAGCGCGAGGGGGAGGAGCTGGAGAGGAGAGGGGGCGTCTGGGGGTTCGGGGGAGAGAGAGGGGTCGATCCACGTCGTTAGCCGGGTGAGTGGAGCGGCGAGGCCGCGAGCAGGTGCGTGGCACCCATGCGGTGCTCGCCGTCGAGCACCTTGCCTGCCTGCCTGGCCGGCAAGCAGCTCGCTGGCGCGGCGCTGGGCTGGGCCGGCAGGTGGGCCAGGTTGCAGGCGCCAGGTAAGTCCTTCCTTTCTGTTTTTTTTCTTTTTCTATTTTTCTGCAACTTTGTTGAATTATTAAAAATACCTAGGCAACTCCTAAAATCACCAAACTGCTCCTGGTCCAAAGTTGGAATATTTCCAACATGAAACATTTCAGTTTAGGAATATTTGAGCATTTGAAATATTTTATATAATTTTAAATGCCCAAATTCAAATACTTATCATTTAATACAAAGGCCCTAAGATGACCTAGAAAATTGTGCAACACTTTTGGCAGAGGTTCTGAACCAAGACAAAAATGATGGACATTTTAGAAGGGCATTTCAGGTTCATTGAAAAAGTTTTTAGTAAACCCTAGTTGGTTTCAGAGGGGGCTGGGGGTTCTGACATCCCCGTTTCAAGTTTCTGATGAAAGGATAGACATGATGCAACACTCTAATGCATGAACGAGCTAGGGTGTGACAGGCGCACTGTTTAATGATGCGCCATTAGTATCCTTTGGCATACTAATGGCACACTGTGATGTGATGCGCCATTAGTATGAATATTAGGTTTTTTTTATTTTTTTATTTTCTGTTTTTTGCACAGGTTACAAAATGTATAATTGGAAAAAATATAGACAGCACACATCAACAACAGATTCATCGAATACAATAGAAGATTAGTCTCTGAATACAATTCATCATATTAGTCTCCGAGTACAATTCATCATATTAGTCTTCGAATTGAAAAGACCGAACAAAGATAGAACATTATATTACAAGTCTCGAGACCACGAGTAGCGAGTTTGTCTTGACATTACAAGTCGATATCAATCATCTAAACTACCATCACATAGAAGAGAGCTGCGGTCATCACGATGAGCATCATCACGATGAAACTCGTCTTCATCCGGTTCCTCCAGCGCTCCCTCCCCTCTCCCGCTAGATAGCGGGCGTATCTAGATTCGGCCTCGGCCCTAGTGGTGTACCCTTTGTAACTGTTACCACTGAATCAGTGAACCTGTCTCCGACACTCCTCCCAGTCGTCGTAGACTCCGGGAACCTTACCCTTGTACACGACATACGACGGCATCGCTATGCAGTAGCCAAACGAAACGTTAGTACCAATTCACAGACAATACATAAGCAATATATAAGTATGCAACAGAACAATCGAAAGAGAAAAGCAAGACATTAATAGCATCGATTACATCTAAGTTGAACGACTCTCGAAACCAAAGAGACATACTACAAGTTCATTAAAGTTTAATTACAACATGAGCCAATCGATGTTTCAGAACTAGACACAGCATCACTGCTTTCGACTCGACTCAAGGGACCGGAGCGTGGATGAAGCCGCCGTATATCGTGGGAGTCATGAAATAACGGTCGTTGTCAGCCTGCATTTGTAGCATTGTGTCGATGTCACTGTTGGACGGTTGATTTCTGAGGTAGAACTGCCCCGAGGTACGAAGGACATCTTGATGGATGATTTCCGCAAACTCCGACTGGATGTGAAAGAATTCTTGTCTGATGTCCGCGTCCTGGATTGCCGACACGCTCGCGGCCCAATCTTTGAGTTTACTCGGTAGCAGAAGTTGATGATGGTCCCGTACGATCACCCGCATGTGATGGATGGCATAGTAGGCACCCTTCTGACCGCCAGGCGGCTGCTTGACGCAGCAGAACGTCGTGTTGTGGGAGAACACGTGCTTGCCGTACTTACGAATAGGACTGGTGAAGGTGCCTCCAGATTTGACGTAGCCGGGGAGAACATCATCAAGAACCTTGTTGACATTTGTGTAGTCTACGTTCGACTGACGGTCCGGGTCGAAGTACGTGGCCATGGAATATTTGGGGCTTAGGAGGATGAGCGTGCAATGTGTGTCACTGCAGAAAACACGGAATGTTAAAAGAAAAACGATCGAAATCTAAGAATTCATATGTTACGAGGCGGTTGAGGGGAGGACTTACTCGGGAAAGTAAGGCATGAGGAAGTTATCCTTATCTTGGTTTGCCAGAATGACGCCTTCGAGGTAAGAAGTCGCGACTTGCCGGTCCCCAGCGCTGCCCAAGATCTTGGCACGCATGTAGAAGGGGTCGACTATCACGATGTCCGGGGTCTTGTCACGAATGATCCGCATCTCCATACTCAGCGAAAATAGCCGAACGAAGGTGTAGTGCAGCGGATGAAGGTTCAACATAGCGTGGATGTCATCAAACCGCAGGACGATCGTACCCCCGATGGAGTTATCCACAAAGCCCTTGCCCTCTGGCACCTTGGCCGCGAAAACCGGGTATGCCACATCCTTCTCTTTGAGACGCCGCTTCTCCAAAGAAAGAACACTGTCATGCAGAGTCCGCATAGCACCGGTTGCAGCATCGAGCATATTTCTCGGTAGCATCGGCCTACCCGCCACATGCACCCTCCTCGAGATATCCTCAGGTGAAGGTGGCCCGTCCTGAGCACGGATCGTACTCGGTGCCGGCTAGCCCGCACCCTTGTTAGTCTTTCTTTTGCGTGCCTTCTTCTTCTCCTATAATGGGACCAAGTTCTGCTCACAGACCGCCTTCTTGAGTGTGTTGGGGCTGATAATATTTCGCACCTCGCCTATCTGAGGCTCGGTGAAGTTGGCAGCTGGAGGCGTCTCCTGAGAGCTGAACGGCAGACGACGCCTGTTGCAACTTGGCTTCTCCGTGGTTCCAGCTAGATCGAGCACGTCTTTTGTTGGGTTGGGTTCTTGAGAAGGAGGCCCCATGAAGTCGCCACCGTACCCATGATCGGCAAAGTACTGATCGACGTTGGCAAATGTATCATCGTCGTCGTCGTTCTGATCATGTGCCATATGCATGTTTGGATCCAGTGGCATAGGGATGTCTGGCACCGTTGCGACGGTCTTGCCATGGGGCCGACTTGGCGCCGACACGACTGGCGGTGTTGTCTTTGGGGTGGTGTCCCCCGCCCCCAAACGAATCTGGCTCTTCGGCCAAAGCAGGGGCCAGCTCAGGCAGGCGCTGAGGGTCATCACGTCATCATCGTCGGCCCCAACGGGTCGAATCGGAGGTAACAACTCGTCGCAGCCTGGCAGCACCCGAACCAGTTGAACCCTAAACAAGTTGGGTGGCATCTGGGTACTATGGAACAAGGGGTTGCCCGGTTGAACGATTTTGCCCTTGGCGACATCGACCAACTTGTTGTTCACGAAGTGCAGGAGAGTGCACGGAACGTCGGCGGCGCCCTGCAAAAACATGTAGGGCGTCAGGGATGCCCAGTTAAAGGAAAGAAGATGAAGTCCTCGGTCGAGAGAGGCTTAATTAGTTACCGTGATGATGGCGTCGAGCTCGGGTAATGTCGAGGCACCGCCAACGGCGGGCGTGCAGTTGACGGAGGGGCCGCTTGTTGTAGAGGTGCCGGCCGGCGTACACCCGGGTGCATTAAGCTCCCGTGCCGGTGTCGGAGACACCAATGGCCCTGCCATCGTGTTCTGCGAGTTGCTGGCCGTGAAGCTAGGAATCGGGGGCGGCCCCTGTTGGCCGCCTGCAATCCACGCACTAATCCCCTGGATCAAGGTAGGCATAATGGCGGTGATCGTCCTTCCGAGTTGTTGTTCCACTTGCTCTTGGACAATCTCCGGAATCCGCGCCACCTATGCCCTGAGTTCTTGAACCTCGCGCGCCTGGCTTTCCGAGCTGGTCTTTTTCTCCTTTCGCCCACCAGTGTTATAGTATGACAACCATTTTGTCGACAAGCCTTTGCCGGCCACACGACCAGCTGACATCGGCTTACTGAGCTTATCCTTGTTCTTCATTACATTCAACGCCCTATTTAGAGTGGTGTCCCAAGGGTTGCTCTTAGTCGACCCCGCGCTACTGCTTTCAGTCGCCTGCAGAAGGAATGTGAACCATTTAGAAATTTGGCTTCATTAATTAGAATGCAACCATATGGAGCTAATTACACGGGGGTGTATTCCTTACCAGAACAAGCTCAAGCGCCCTGGTCTTCGGATCCGTGGTAAGCTCCTTTGTTTTCGGGTCCTTCTTGTAACGGGCCCTGACAAAGTTCCTGGTCTGCTTGTCACCGTATTTATCGAAGAGGGGCGGTAGGCCTTGCTCGGCACGGTCCGCCTCCTCCTTGTCCCATATAGGCTCCGCCACTCTGTAACCGCCGGGACCGAGTGTGTGTTCCCCTAAGTTCAGCTCCTGCATTTCTTTCCCCCACTTACTTGATTCGGAGTTTGCGGTGCTCGAGCAATTGATCTTGAAGTCGTTGTAGTCATCTTCGGTGATCGAAGGATTTTTCTCCTTGATCTTCTCATAACTCTCACCTTTCTCGATCATTCTCTTCACATTGCTTTTCCAAGTAGACAGGGCCTTGCTCATCTTCGTGAGGGCAGCATTGTTCACTTTATTCCCTTTGAGGCTTGTGTTTCCAAATTCAGCGGGGAACTTGTATCATTCATGCAGCTTCGTGAAGAGGAGGTTGCGCAAATTCCCTCGGTCAGGATGCCTCAGGTTCTCGGTGTTGATCGAGACGGTGCTCCGGAGAATGCACCCGAGCTGAAGCGAGTACCCCTTGACTATTCGTTCGGGCGCCGTTGGATTCCCGTCGGAGTCCACTTCAGTAACTTCCTCCTTGAGGGTGCAGAGCACGGTCGGGCGCCGGTCCTTCCGTTGCCTCTTCGGTTGGCTGCCATATGTGCGTGCGCCGCCATCATCAGTGGTGGCATCCTCGGCGGCACCATCAGTGGTGGCATCAGTGGGGTCATCCTCGGCGGTACCATCAGTGGTCTCAGGATCGGTGGGGAAGGCGGCGTCCTCATACAAGCGAGGTTGTTCCTCCATCTCCTGGGACAGCTCCCAGAATGCCTTGACGCCCGAACCCCCGGCCTCATCGTTGTTGGCCATGTTTCTCTCTAAATAGGAACAAAGTTTGGTCAAAAAGTTGGTTATTGTCAAGGAACAAGATCATGGTCTCATCATTTAGGGTTTGTCGACACCAAGGCATCCTAAAAGCTAAGCTTTTATCATTGATGGTTTTTTTATGCCGAGGCACCCTAAAAGCCTAAGCTTTCATCATTTCGGTTTTTATCAACACCGAGGCACCCTAAAAGCCATGCATTAGTCACAAGTACGCCGGGGCACTTGATCCTACTTAATTAACTACTAAGATACCCCGGCCCATGCATTAGTCACAAGTACCCCATATGTCCTATTTTTAGCAAAGTCATGCTAAAATTCACGGAAAATTTCAGCATGACCTTTGCTGAAAATAGGACATATGGAGTACCCGAATTTGACGGAACGGAAGTTAATCGACATTCCAGCAAACTCAAGGGCCTCTCGGGTGGACAAGGCAAAAAAGGCCTCCATCACAACATCAAACTAAGCATGGCAGCAAGACGATGATGCATCTTCTGTGTCGCCAACTTTCAAAACAGAACCGAAATTCTGTTGATAAATGGAAGCATTTTTATAGTCCCTCGAAACAAAATAATCACAATACAGAAGCACCTAGGTAAGAAGCTGGAAAATAATCACATATCACAGTGCCTATCAGTAGTCAGTCCTACTGACAACATTTGCAATCCTATCTGTATATCCAAATATCAATCCCCAATTCCAAGAAAACTAAAACCCCATATCACAGCAGCCACCCAACTGAAGCTCCAATAGTACAAAAGCATGATGAACAAATAAAATCAGTTCAGAGGTAGGTTTGCAAAGATCCCCAAATCACCCACTACGCCATTAGAACAACTATTGTGTCGATAGGCATAACTTAGGAAACAACCTACACCATTTCCTAAGGATATGACTAAAATGGCAATATTCTGTTTCACACCATTCCCTAAGGATATGAGTTCAATTCCCATGTATGGCATTGTGTGCCTGTCCAGTATGCTCATGTTACTAATTTTACCTTGCATGTGTGGTGCTGTTTTCCACTCTAGTTCTCTTTCTAGATATGAACATGTGCCACTAGCCATGTGGTAGATAGGCGCCTTTAGGATACGTTGATTACTACTGTTCATATCATGATATAAACTAATGTAGATTCTAGAAGCTGTGCGCAACCAATTCTGCAATACAACTACAGTACCATTCAAAATAGGCATGCACCCCATGGCAATGAAACTCTAAACCGTTATTACTTGAGAAACTAACAGGTCAAACTGTACATTCTTAATTTCTATTTATAGGTTGTTTACTTCTTTAGTAGCATTCAGTAGAAGCATGACTAACATGTGACAACTCTCAACAGCTTGTGAAAAGGTGCATCGTCAACTCATCTATATAATATATCTGAAGAACTCACACGTATAATTAACCCTACTAGACATAGTAAATCTATCTGAATCTTCAGCCCAATTTAAGCAAAGCAGAACACATTGACATGATCCAAATCATCACTATGAGAAATAACAGTGAATTGACAACTAGGCAGTAGCCTAGTGCCAAGGTTCACAGTGGTGCACCCTGCGTCCAGAGTCCGAATCCCGTCCAGAACGAATTTCTGACGCCTCACTCGGGTGGGCTTCTTCTATAAAAATATGTCCAGGGTGCTAGTGCCCATGGATCTCTTTTTTTTTTAAATAACAGCCATCAAGAAACTCATTACTGCATGGTAATGCTATCCTTAGATAATTCACATTTGTTGTATGAACAAGACCACAAAAGATCCATTCAGTTCTGCCTTGCATGCATGCACAGCACAGCACAGCACATCCATACAATACATTCATGTGCACGCGAGGGGGAGAGGGGGAGAGGAGGAGGGGGAGCTCACGGGGGCCGTAGCGATAGGGCAGTGGGACGCGGGGAGGATGTCGGGGACGACGACAACGCAGGGGAGGAGGCGACGAGGTCCGGGTGGTGGTGGTGCTCCAGCGACGGTGGTGTGGACGGGGCGGCGGCCGGGCCGCCGGCGACGAGGGCAGCGGGGCGATGGCGTCCAACGAGGTGGGGCGACGGGGAGAGCGGCGCCGACGTCGGGGCCTTAGGCGGCGGTGGTTGGAGACGTCGCGGCGGGGTCGAGGCGGCATCGGGGTGGCGTCGAGGCGGCGGGGCAGCGGCGTCGGGAGAGGAGAGGGGAAGGGGATCGAGGGCGAGGGCGAGGGAAAGAGAGGGGATAGGTTTGGGCCGGGGTGGAAATATGGATGGGGGCGGCACAATACTAATGGCGCACCACCCCTCGGTGCGCCATAAGTACATCCATACTAATGGCGCACCTCACCCTGGTGCGCCATTAGTATTTTTTTTATTTCTGCTCGAGCCGACAGGTTATCTTCCACCTGACCTGATCCACACCAAGTTCCCTCTACTAGCTCGACTGGTCAGCAGCCAGTTCTCACACCAAGAGGTCCTGGGTTCGATTCCCAGGCTCCACAATTTTTTTTATGCATTTAAAATGCTGTTTGATACTTATTTGTGTTTAAATATGTTCAAACTTGTTTAAATCATAACAGTAATATTTTTTTATAAGACAGTAATAATTTTTTTAAAAATATCATCAAACAGTAATGCCGGTGGAGCGGGGGAGGGTGCGCGGGGTGCGGGGGGTCGGCGGCGGCGGTTGAGTAGGGGAGGGGTGCGGGGGGTCGGCGACGGCGGTTGAGTAGGGGAATCTAGGGTGCGGGGGGTCGGCGGCGGCGGCCGGTGGACCGGGGGGTGCTCGGCGGTGAGGGGGACCGGATCTGGCGAGGTGGGATACCGATCGAGATGGAGGGGGATCGAGATCGAGTGTCCATGAAATTTAAAAATATTCATGATAGTTCAAAAAGTGCCCATGAAATACAATCGAGAAATGAAGGCTACGATTTAAATACAATCGATCTTAGCTAGCTATCTGTTCACAATCTTCTTGCCCTTCTTTTTCGCAAATGGAGTTCTTCTGTGGAACGGACGTCCTTTAGGTAGGGTGGTCCTGCTTCTTCTTGTGGTGTATGCTGCTACTTCATCATCGTCGTCATGTTCGATCCTCGGGTCGCCGTACTTGTCGAAGTCTTGCTCATTGGCTACTCCATCCATTCTGATGATCTTCCTTTTGCCTCTCCTCACGACAACACGACTGGGCTTTGACGGGTCGGTAATGAAGAAGCATTGGTCCACTTGGGAAGCCAGTACCCATGGCTCATTTTTCGCGGTGATGTTTGTGCCCGCGGTCTTGGATTTGGCTTCGGGTATAACCATGGTGGTGAAATACCGGTCTTCTTTTAGGACGCACTTGGCCCATCTGACACGAAACATCGGGACCTTCTCTCCAGCGTAGCTCAGCTCCCAGATCTCCTCGATCCTTCTATAGTATCTGTCCTTGTCGTTACCGGTGTAGGATTCCATCGTTACCCCGGAGTTCTGATAACCATCACTCTTCATGTCCTTGGCCTCGGTGTAGAATGTGTAGCCGTTGATATCGTACGCCTCATAGGTCATCAGGTTGTGCTGGGCGCCCTGTGACAAGGCGAATATGAGTTGTTCTTCCACGGAAGAATCCTCATGTAAAGGGTACGACAGAAGCTTCTGCTTGAACCAACGCATGAAACATGAGTTGTGCTCTTTGAGTATATCTCCGTCCGTCCTCTGTTGGCCTCGGTCATTGTACGTCTTCTTAATAAAGGTTTTGTGCTCTACCACCCAAGGATCGACCACGTCTATGTGTTGTAGCGCGACTAGGTTTGCTCTTTCAAAGTCGGCAAGTCGACCCTCGAAGTCGACATGCATTTCACGGCGACCCTCACGGTGACCCCATCCAGCGAGCCTACCGAGGTGCCTGTTGACGGGCAGACCAACGGGGTTCTCGATGCCTAGACAATTCGTGTAGTAGGAGATGCACTCTTCGGTCAGAAAGCCCCTGGCTATGCTTCCCTCTGGACGTGACATGTTGCGAACGTATCCTTTGATGACACCATTCATCCTTTCGAACGGCATCATGCTGTGCAGGAACGTCGGCCCGAGGTGGATGATATCGTCCACGATATGGACCAGCAGATGCACCATAACGTCGAAGAATGCGGGCGAGAAGTACATCTCAAGCTCGCATAGTATCACCACGATCTCTTCCTGTAGCCTTCTGAGTTGCCTCACGCCAACAGACTTCCAAGAGATGACGTCGAAAAAGTTGCATAGGCCAAATAGGGTTTCACGGACGTGCACGTCCATGATCCCACGGATTGCAACTGGAAGTATCTGCGTCATCAGCATGTGACAGTCGTGAGACTTCATCCCGCTGAACTTCAGCTTCGCTGGGTCTAGGTATCTACTTATCTTCCCCGCGTAACCGTAAGGAAGTTTTACTCCTACGAGGCAGGTGAAAAACTGCTCGATCTCCTCCTGACTTAGAGTGAAGCACGCGGGAGGGTAGTCATTTCTGATCTTCTTGGCCTTTTTGCCTTTGCGACGACTTTCCGTGTCCTGCTTCGCCTCATCATCATCATCATCATCATCATCATCATCATCATCATCATCATCATCATCATCATCATCATCATCATATATAGCGTGAAGCTCCTGCCTGATGCCCATTGATTTCAAGTCTGCCCTTGCTTTCGGCCCATCTTTGGTCCTCTCTGGCATGTTGAGCAGGGTACCAAGCAGACTCTCGCACACATTCTTCATGATATGCATGAGATCAAGGCTGTGAGGCACACGGTGGATCTTCCAGTACGGCAAGTCCCAGAAAACAGACCTCGTTTTCCATACCTTCAGCAGCGGCTCTGGCGCCTTTCGCTTCTTTCCTGGCTCTGGCGCCTTTTGCTTCTTTCCCGGCAGTGGGCAGTCTTTCCAATTTTTCAACAGCTCGTCTATTTCCTCGCTGCTCCTCGTACGTGGGCGTCCTTGGGGTTCGGTTTCACCATCGAACAGATCCTTGCGTTTTCTCCACGGGTCATCGTCGCGAAGCCACCTTCGATGTCCCATGAACACGGTTTTCGAAGACCCGGGATCTCTATCTAGCTGGCGATACGTTGTGTCATCCATGCACCTGACGCATCCAGAAAATCCGTGGACCACCTGCCCCGCGACATATCCGTAACCGAGATAGTCGTGCACCGTCGTGAGCAGCGCGGCTCTCATAGGGAAATATTCTTTCTCTGCGGCGTCCCACATATTGGCTGGCGTTTTCCACAGCGTGTCAAGCTCCTCTTTCAGCAGCCCCAGATACAGATTGATGTCGTTCCCTGGTTGTTTCGGTCCTTCAATTAGCATACTCATGTGAATGTACTTCCTCTTCATGCACAACCAGGGGGGAAGGTTGTACATCCACACAAACACAGGCCAGGTGCTATGTGTGCTTCTCTGGCTGCCAAATGGATTGACTCCATCGGTGCTCATGCCCAGCACGATGTTCCTTGGATTGTTCCCAAATTTTGGGTCTTCGAAGTTCAACGCTTGCCACTAGCTCGCATCCTTAGGGTGACTCGGCATCTTGTCTTTTTTATCTATCTCCGGATCATTTGCGTCATCTTCTCGCTTCTTCTCCTCCCTATCCGCGTGCCAACGCAGGAGCTTTGCTACCTTAGGGTCCGCGAAATACCGCTGCAGACGAGGAGTGATCAGAAAGTACCACACCACTTTTCGAGGAGCTTTCTTCCTCTTCTTGTATCGAGTGACGCCGCACACCGGACATATGGTAGACTCCGCGTGCTCGTCCCGATAAATGATGCAATTGTTCATGCACACATGGTATTTCACGTGCGGTAAATCCAGAGGACACACGATTTTCTTCGCCTCCTCCAAACTGGTCGGGCACTTGTTCCCCTTGGGAAGACGTTCGTGCCAGAATGACATGTTCTCGTTGAAGCATGCGTCGGTCATTTTGTGTTTTACCTTCATCTCCAGAGCCATGAGCGTTACTTTCAGGCGGGTATCCTCGGGCCTGCATCCTTCATACAATGGAGTAACCGCGTCTAACTCAAGTTGATCCATCTTGGCTTTCTCTCGGGCGGCAGCTCTTGCGTTATCCGTCTGCTTGAGAAGCAGCTCTTGAATATGAGGATCCTGCACCCAGCCCATCGATGGTCCAGCGTCGTCTGCTCCGCCGGCATCATCATCTTCATGATCATGCCCGTCGTCTACTCCGACATCTTCCTCATCATCATGTCCTGCATCTTCTACATGATGACTGTGTACAGCATCACCTCATGATCATCTCCTGGGGATTCTTCGTCTTCTCGCCCGCCCGAGCCACGGTGGTTGTCTTGCTGCCCTTCCTCGTTTCTTGCCCGGCCCCCATGGACGACTTCATAGTCATCTTCATCACCTTGCCACTGATAGCCATCCATGAAACGATGCAAGAGCAGGTGGTCCCGCACCTGCCCGGATTCCGGGTTCGCAATAAGGCTCTTCAGCTTGCATCTTCGACACGGACATCTTATCTCCGTCTCGTTCTTTTGAAGCATCTCGGCCTTCGCGGACCTCAAAAACCTATTCACGATGCCTGCGGTCATCGTGCGGACCATGGTCGCCTGCGGGGTAGAGCAAAACGATATTTTAGAACCAAGAAAAAATTTGGCATGACTTTCCCTAAAAATAGGACCAAAAAGAATGCTTAATGCCAAAATTCTCGCGGAAACGGAAATGAATCAACATTCCGGCAAAATATTGGCAACTATCGCATTTCAAATACCGGTACACCTCCAAACACAAACACATATGCAACACCACAAACATATGCAACACCACGAACATACATAGATCTAGCTAGGCCATAAAAAGTGCATGTGCACATTGTTGTAGGGAGAACAACATAAATATAGCTTCCCCCCTTACTTACCTATCAAAACAAGGTAATTTGACCACTTAAATTGAATGAATCTATGGTGGAAATGAGGTGAAAAAGAGGAGGCACCCGAGACAAGGAGGAGGTGGAGAGAATGAAGTGGGGAGAAAGTGAGTGTGGGTAGGAGAGGCTGTCCAAAATATCTTGTTGCTGCCCACTTACTAATGGCGCACCAACTCTAAATGCGCCATTAGTAATCCAGGTTACTAATGGCGCACCTTCTGGTGGTGCGCCATTAGTAGTTTTGCAAAAAAAAACATACTAATGGCGCATTGTTCCATAGTGCGCCATTACTAACAGTGCGCCATTAGTAGTTTTGCAAAAAAAAGGAATAAAAAATATAATAAAAAAAACAACATTAGTGGCGCACTTTCCGACAGGTGCACCATTACTAGTTACAACTAGTAATGGCGCACTGTGTCTGGATGCGCCATTAGTATGTTTGGACAGGCGCACTAGTTCAAATTTTTTTTGATACTAATGGCGCACCCTGGGCCAGGTGCGCCATTAGTACTTTCAGCTCTAATGGCGTATCAGAAGGTGGTGCGCCATTAGTATATACTAATGGCGCACCGCTTGTCTGGTGCGCCATTAGTGTCAATCCCATCTATATCCCTTTTTCTAGTAGTGTACTATTGGTGCTATCCATACTATTAATGATGAGAGTGATTATGCTTATGATATGAAAAGGCCCAAGCTTGGGGATGCTATGTTTGATGAGAATGACATGTTTGAGAATATATTTTCTGCAATTAATGTTTGTCCCAAACTTGGGGATGCTATGTTTAATGAAGATGATATTTCTAGCCTCCCAAGTTTTGATATGCAAATTTGTTATGATGATAGCATGCCCCCTACTTATGATGATTATATTGATGAAAGTGGGTTTGGAGAGGTCATGACTTTATTTAGTAATGATTCCACTATCTTGGAAGAGGTTTCAATCGATTATGATGAGAACAAAGTTGCTACTTATGATGATTATTGTGATGACACTTATGCTATAAAAATTAGTGAAGATTATATTTATAAAACTTCTCATTGTTATGATTACCCTTTTTCTTAACATTATTCTTTCAATGTGGAAACAACTTATAGTATTCGAGTTTCTTATGATACTCCCACTATTCTGAATAAGAAGAATTTTGCTTATGTGGAGAGTAGTAAATTTTCTATGCTTGTAGATCATGAAAAGGATGCTTTATGCGATGGTTATATTGTTGAATTCATTCATGATGCTACTGAAAATTATTATGAGGGAGGAACATATGCTTGTAGGAATTGCAATAATATCAAGTTTCCTCTCTATGTGCTTAAAATCTGGAAGTTATGCTTGTTTTACCTTCCTATGCAAGTTGATTCTTGTTCCCATAAGTTGTTTGCTCATAAAATCCCTATGCATAGGAAGTGGGTTAGACTTAAATGTGCTAGTCATATTCTTCATGATGCTCTCTTTATGTTACAATTCTTACCTTTAATGTGAGCATCATTGAAATCATCATGCCTAGCTAGGGGCGTTAAACGATAGCGCTTGTTGGGAGGCAACCCAACTTTATTTTTGTTCCTTGCTTTTTTCTCCTGTTTAGCAATAAATAATTCATCTAGCCTCTGTGATGATTGAGTTTTTATGCTTTCAATTAGTGTTTGTGCCAAGTACAACCTTTAGCGCTCATGAGATTTACTGTAAAAAACAGAAACTTTAGTGGGAAGACTTGGGGAAAGTCTTTGCGATCATGCTGTAAAAAACAGAAACTTTAGCGCTCATGAGATTTACTGCCATTTTTTATTGGAGAGTGCTATTTAGTTAATTATTTTTTTAGATAATTAATAGATAAATTCCTCACGTCCAGCAATTTATTTTAGAATTTTTGGGGTTCCAGAAGTTTGCGTTAGTTACAGATTACTACAGACTGTTCTATTTTTGACAGATTCTGTTTTTCATGTGTTGTTTTACTTATTTTGATGAATCTATGGCTAGTAAAAGAGTTTATAAACCATAGAGAAGTTGGAATACAGTAGGTTTGACACCAATATAAATAAAGAATGATTTCATTACAGTACCTTGAAGTGGTATTTTGTTTTCTTTCGCTAATGGAGCTTACGAGTTTTCTGTTAAGTTTTGTGTTGTGAAGTTTTCAAGTTTTGGGTAAAGATTCAATGGACTATGGAATAAGGACTGGCAAGATCCTAAGCTTGGGGATGCCCAAGGCACACCAAGGTAATATTCAAGGACAGCCAAGAGCATAAGCTTGGGGATGCCTCGGATGGCATCCCCTCTTTCGTCTTCGTTCATCGGTAACTTTACTTGGAGCTATATTTTTATTCGCCGCATGATATGTGTTTTGCTTGGAGTGTCATTTTATTTTAGTTTGTTTTGCTTGCTGTTTGAATAAAATACCAAGTCTGAAATTATTAAATATTAGATAGTCTTCACATAGTTTCATAATTATTCGACTACTCATTGAGCTTCACTTATATCTTTTGGAGTAGTTTGTCATTTGCTCTAGTGCTTCACTTATATCATTTTAGAGCACGACGGTGGTTTTATTTTGAAGAAATAGATGAACTCTCGTACTTCACTTATATCATTTTGAGAGTCTCTAAAAAGCATGGTAGTTTGCTTTGGTTATGAATTTAGTCCTAATATGATAGGCATCCAAGAGGGATATAATAAAAACTCTCATATAAAGTGCATTGAATACTATGAGAAGTTTGATACTTGATAATTGTTTTGAGATATGGATATGGGTATATTAGAGTCATGCTACTTGATTAGTTGTGGATTTGAGAAATACTTGTGTTGAAGTTTGTGATTCCCGTAGCATGCATGTATGGGGAACCGTTATGTGATGAAGTCGGAGCATGATTTATTTATTGATTGTCATCCTTATGAGTGGCGGTCGGGGACGAGCGATGGTATTTTCCTACTAATCTATCCCCCTAGGAGCATGCGCGTAATACTTTGTTTAGATAACTAATAGATTTTTTTCAATAAGTATGTGAGTTCTTTATGACTAATGTTGAGTCCATGGATTATACGCACTCTCACCCTTCCACCATTGCTAGCCTCTCTAGTACCGCGCAACTTTCGCCGGTACCATAAACCCACCATTTACCTTCCTCAAAACAGCCACCATACCTACCTATTATGGCATTTCCATAGCCATTCCTAGATATATTTCCATGCAACTTTCCACCGTACCGTTTATTATGACACGCTTCATCATTGTCATATTGCTTTGATGATCATGTAGTTGACATCGTATTTGTGGCAAAGCCACCATTCATAATTCTTTCATACATGTCACTCATGAGTCATTGCACATCCCGGTACACCGCCGGAGGCATTCATATAGAGTCATATTTTGTTCTAAGTATCGAGTTGTAATTCTTGAGTTGTGAGTAAATAAAAGTGTGATGATCATCATTATTAGAGCATTGTCCCAGTGAGGACAGGATGATGGAGACTATGATTCCCCCACAAGACGGGATGAGACTCCGGACGAAAAATAAATAAAAGAAAGAAAGAAAAGAGGCCAAAAGGAAAAAAAAGAAAGAAGGACCAAAAAATGAGAGAAAAAGAGAGAAGGGGCAATGCTACTATCCTTTTACCACACTTGTGCTTCAAAGTAGCACCATGATCTTCATGATAGAGAGTCACCTATGTTGTCACTTTCATATACTAGTGGGAATCTTTCATTATAGAACTTGGCTTGTATATTCCAATGACGGGCTTCCTCAAGATGCCCTAGGTCTTCGTGAGCAAGCGAGTTGGATGCACACCCACTTAGTTTCTTGTTGAGCTTTCATACACTTATAGCTCTAGTGCATCCATTGCATGGCAATCCCTACTCACTCACATTGATATCTATTGATGGGCATCTCCATAGCCCGTTGATACACCTAGTTGATGTGAGACTATCTTCTCCTTTTTGTCTTCTCCACAACCACAATTCTATTCCACCTATAGTGCTATGTCCATGGCTCACGTTGCATGAAAGTTGAAAAAGTTTGAGAACATCAAAAGTATGAAACAATTGCTTGGCTTGTCATCAGGGTTGTGCATGGTTTAAATATTTTGTGTGATGAAGATAGAGCATAGACAGACTATATGATTTTGTAGGAATAGCTTTCTTTGGCCATATTATTTTGATGAGACATGATTACTTTGTTAGTATGCTTGAAGTATTATTATTTTATGGATCTGAATATTATGGATCTGAATATTCTTGCCACAATATTAGACTTTTTTCTTGAATCTTATGGATCTGAATATTCTTGCCACAATAAAGAGAATTACATGGATAAATATGTTAGGTAGCATTCCACATCAAAAATTCTGTTTTATCATTTACCTACTCGAGGACGAGCAGGAATTAAGCTTGGGGATGCTGATACGTCTCCAATGTATCTATAATTTTTGATTGTTCCATGCTATTATATTATCTGATTTGGATGTTTATGGGCTTTATTATACACTTTTATAGTATTTTTAGGACTAACCTATTAACCGGAGGCCCAACCCAAATTGATGTTTTCTTGCCTATTTCAGCGTTTCGAAGAAAAGGAATAACAAACGGAGTCCAAACGGAATGAAACCTTCGGGAGAGTTATTTTTGGAACGAAAGCAATCCAGGAGACTTGGAGTAGACGTCAGGGAAGCTTCGAGGTGGCCACGAGGCAGGGAGGCGCGCCTGCCCCCTGGGCGTGCCCCCACCCTCGTGGGCCCCTTGTGGCTCCCCTGACCGACTTCTTTCACCTATATATGTCCATATACCCTAAAAACATCAGGGAACATAATAGATCGGGAGTTCTGCCGCCAGAAGCCTCTGTAGCCATCGAAAACCAATCTAGACCCATTCTGGCACCCTGCCGGAGGGGGGATCCTTCTCCGGTGGCCATCTTCATCATCCTGGTGCTCTCCATGACGAGGAGGGAGTAGTTCACCATCGGGGCTGAGGGTATGTACCAGTAGCTATGTGTTTGATCTCTCTCTCTCTCTCTCATGTTCTTGATTCGCACGATCTTGATGTATCGCGAGCTTTGCTATTATAGTTGGATCTTATGATGTTTTCCCCCTCTACTCTCTTGTAATGGATTGAGTTTTCCCTTTGAAGTTATCTTATCGGATTGAGTATTTAAGGATTTGAGAACAATTGATGTATGTGTTGCATGTGCTTATCTGTGGTGACAATGGGATAACACGTGATCCACTTGATGTATGTTTTGGTGATCAACTTGCGAGTTCCGTGACCTCGTGAACTTATGCATAGTGGTTGGCACACTTTTTCGTCTTGACTCTCCGGTAGAAACTTTGGGAAACTCTTTGAAGTTCTTTGTGTTGGTTGAATAGATGAATCTGAGATTGTGTGATGCATATCGTATAATCATACCCACGGATACTTAGGTGACATTGGAGTATCTAGGTGACATTAGGGTTTTGGTTGATTTGTGTCTTAAGGTGTTATTCTAGTACGAACTCTATGATAGATTGAATGGAAAGAATAGCTTCGTGTTATTTTACTACGGACTCTTGAATAGATCGATCAGGAAGAATAACTTTGAGGTGGTTTTGTACTCTACAATAATCTCTTCGTTTGTTCTATGCTATTAGTGACTTTGGAGTGACTCTTTGTTGCATGTTGAGGGATAGTTATATGATCCAATTATGTTATTATTATTGAGAGAACTTGCACTAGTGAAAGTATGAACCCTAGGCCTTATTTCCTAGCATTGCAATACCGTTTACGCTCACTTTTATTACTTGTTACCTTGCTGTTTTTATAATTTCAGATTACAAAAACCTATATCTACCATCCATATTGCACTTGTATCACCATCTCTTCGCCGAACTAGTGCACCTATAGAATTTACCATTGTATTGGGTGTGTTGGGGACACAAGAGACTCTTTGTTATTTGGTTGCAGGGTTGTTTGAGAGAGACCATCTTTAACCTATGCCTCCCATGGATTGATAAACCTTAGGTCATCCACTTGAGGGAAATTTGCTACTGTCCTACAAACCTCTGCACTTGGAGGCCCAACAACGTCTACAAGAAGAAGGTTGTGTAGTAGACATCATAAACTGCTCTGGCCTTAGATCCGGAGCAGGTCGCGCCATCCGAGGACAGGAAGCTCAACCTCGTCACAGAAGCTGCAGACCCCCCGGTGTTGGAGCCAAACATAGACTTAACTTCAAGTAACATCTGTGTCACCGGAGCTACGGACTCGTTTCCGGTTATAAGTTCTGAACTATGTGCGTCCGTGCATGTCGAGCATGATCGGACATCGATTGCCGGATTCAGCGCCGCGGACATCTTCCGGCACTCGCCTGTGGATGACGTGCTAAACTCGTTAAGAGCACTATCTTTAGCAGGAGGCTCACAGCCGGATTGTGTCCAACTCGAACCAAAGGCTGATGTATACATGGTGGATGCACCAAAGGAGAATAGCGGC
Organism: Triticum aestivum; assembly: GCF_018294505.1. NCBI lineage: Eukaryota > Viridiplantae > Streptophyta > Magnoliopsida > Poales > Poaceae > Triticum > Triticum aestivum. Next base: position 41,235,118 of record NC_057803.1, read on the forward strand.
GATGACAAGAAATATCCAGCTGAGGATAAACCTTCCGAGATACAATCAAAGCGCCTGCGCCAGCGGCGCCGCTGTAAATCACGCCGCAGTTAAGACAACAACACCGACACAGGAGAAGATAATATTCCGGAAGGTGCCAAAGACAATGAAGACCCCGTCGACGCAGCCACTAAATAGGACGAACGAGAAGATGGGCAGGTTAGCCCTGGTAAAGAGGCCACGCACGAAGACTCGGAGGACAGTAGTTATCTTCCACTATCCGAGGATGAGGCGAGCCTCGGCACAGAGGATTTCATCGTGCTTGAGGAACCTCTTGAATAGGAGCGCTTCAAGCGCCAGCTAATAGCCACTGGAAGGAGCCTGAAAAAGAAGCAGCAGCATCTTCAAGCTGACCATGCTCTGCTCAACGACAAATGGACCGATGTCCTAGCAGCCGAAGAATAAGGCCTCAAGCGCCCAGCCAAAAGCTACGTGAAGCGCAAATTTCTACCTCAGTTCAACGATGAGGCGCCGGAACACATACTACCATCGCGCAATGCGGCTGACCGACCACCACGTGGTCGGGACAACACGGCAACTCAAGCCGAACACCAGCCCGCCCCGTCCCATCGCAAAGGCAGAGGTAAATCAGCTCACGGTCATACATACAACCTTCGGCAGGGCCTGAACAATAAAGTAGGACATACCAGATCGATCTACGGATCGTGAGGACGTGCCCTGACACGCGACAACAACCACCTATTCGGACGTGACAAACCTAGTCATACGCGGGCTGAATGCCGCAGGCGGACTCCATCAGAGCTACGTTGCGATACAGCTCGATATAGAGGCACTGCACACCCCCATTGCTTCACCGACGAAGTCATTGAACATGAATTCCGATAAGGGTTCAAACCCGTGAATATAGAATCATACGATGGAACCACAGACCCCGCGATATGGATTGAAGACTTCATTCTCCACATTCATATGGCCCGCGGCGATGACCTTCATGCTATCAAATACCTCCCCCTAAACTCAAAGGACCAGCCCGGCACTGGTTAAATAGCCTGGCCGAAAATTCCATCGGCAGCTGGGAGGACTTGGAAGAAGCCTTCCTTGATAACTTCCAAGGTACATATGTTCGACCTCTGGACGCGGACGAGTTAAGTCATATAGTCCAACAGCCCGGAGAGTCCGCCAGGAAATTCTGGACTAGGTTCTTAACTAAAAAGAACCAGATCAACGATTGTCCGGAAGCTGAAGCCCTTGTAACATCCCAAATTTTCAATTTGGAATGTTATACACTAGATCATCATTGCATATCATATTTTATTGCATTTTAGCTGATCCTAGAAAATTCTACGCAACTCAAGGACCCTCGGAGAGAGTTGGGGATTTCGTTATTTTCATATTTGAGTTTTCTCAAATTTTGAAAATAGGATCATTTGATTTTATTTATTTTATCTTCAATTATTTCTATTACAAAAATATGAGAGAGGGAATAAAATGACTTTCCAAAAATAAATAAATATTGAGGATTTAATAAAAAAATCAAATAAGATTTTATTTTGGTTTTATTTGCAATTTTATTTGAATTTAGGAAAAATGCGTGTTTTTCAAAATTGCATTTAGGCCCCAAATAGATGTTCATCCTGTGCGGCTTGATTTTAGAATCCGGGGAAAATTTATTTCGGGATTTTTGGAGTCCGTTTAGTATTCCTTTTGTTTTTTTCTGAGCGTAACTATTTAAGAAAAACGCAACCGACCTACCGGGCCGTGTCCGACCTAGACACTTGGCCCGACCGGCTTTATATAGCCGGGGAGGCCCAGCCGGACCCCCAAACCCTAGCCGCCAACCCCGCCGCCCTAGCCCGCCGCCGCCGCCGCCTTTGCCGCCGCCACCGCCGCATCGCGCCGCCACCCCGCGCCGACCCCGCCGCCCGCTGGACCGCCGCTTGCCGGAGGTAGACCTCGTCGCCACCGGTTTTTCTCGAAAACCGATTGGTTTTCCGTCGGTTTTGTTCAGTTTTTTTAGTTTCGTTTTTTTATAGATCGGTTTTTCGGTTTATTTATTTAGTGAGCGTTCGCTCATTCGTTCGTTTTAACGAACACGTTCATCGTTTAGATCCAGTTAACAAACGTCCGTTCGTTAATCTGTTCGTCGTTTTTCTTTTTCTCGGATTAAATCCGCGATTTTTTCTGGTCGCCATTCCTGATCCATTTTTCGTTCTAGTATAACTTTTCGCTCGTTTATCGGAATCAGGCGATTCAAGCGCCTGGAGTTTTGTCTCGAAACCCTCTTTCCGTTTAACCAACTCAAACAAGTTTTTGCCACTGTAAAAATTGCCCTAGATCCATAATAGTAAACGAAGCCTGTTTCTTTTGCCGTTTGTCTTTCGTTGCTTCGTTCAATTCGATTCTTTTTGCCAATCGGAGTTCTTAAGTTGAATTTTCTGGTTAGATCTCTTCTTCGAGTTTTACCTATGCATTAGTTGAGTACTTATTGTATGCTTGTTTGTTTGCGATAGAGTATCCGGAGTGCGCCGCTTGCAACTTTGAATCGCTAGGTTTCCCGGATCATCAGCAAGGCAAGTAACACTTTGATCATACCTCCTACTACCCAGTTTTATTGCATTAGATCAATCCTCACATATTGCATGGTTAGGATCTAATTAAATTGTGGGTTTGGGAAGTAGTTGAGGTACTACCTATTACCTGTTTATTATCAAACCTTTGGGAGTTACTTCTACGTTGCTTATTATGCTATGCTATGCTAGTAGACGTGGATTGGGTGAGTGTATCCATGATAGATGTGAGATTGTTAAATTAATGGTTTATCTAAGGTGGCAACTTAAATACACATCTGGGTGGATTGAGGCAGCTGGGTATTCCAGCGATTGCCTGTTTTCTTTTGGACCGCCACCCAGGCTCAAAGGGATCATGAGATTATTCATGCTAGAAACTTCCGTGTGCAGCCACAAGCTACTATGGGCTCTAGCATAGTTGACTAAGTCGTGCGAACTCTTACAGTGGTAGACTAGCAGATGTAGGGGAAAGTAGGTGTAACGGTCTACCCGATCGTAAGGTGCTAGCGCTTCTGAAAGACTATGTCTCGGTCATCCGTTTCTCAAACACCATGTAGTGCGAGAAATCAAACGGAGGCGATCGAGTCTTGTGGGGAAAAGTGCGCAAACCTCTGTAGAGTGTATAAACTAATCATGGTTAGCCGTGTCCCCGGTTATGGACAACTTGAGTATCTAGTACCTGGATTATCATGTGAATCTCATCATGTTACTCTAATTAATTTTGTTGGGTTTGTTTAATGATGATGCTTAAATGGGATTGAGAATGCTGTCAACCATTCTCAATGTTTAACAACTACCATGATAGTTAAGTAAAATTTATTCCTTTGCAGTAGGGAAAATTTGGCTTTACGCAAAACTGTAACCATAGAGCTTTCCACCAGCCAAATATGCATATAGTATAGCTTATTCATTCATTGTTCTCTATGTGTTACATTTCCAGCATATTCCATGTGCTGACCTGTTTCGGGCTGCAATGTTCATGTTGCAGACTTTTCAGACGACGATTAAGGTGCTTTTAGGTCGTGGTTCTATACTTAGTGATGGCGTTGGAGTTGATGGACTCACTTATCTTCCAAGCCTTCCGCTGTTATCGTTATTAGATGGCCTTAAGCCATATTTATTGTAATAAGTTCTCTTTTGAGACACTCGATGTAATAAGTGTGTGATTGCTACTCTGTTATAAATCCTTCAAAGTACTGTGTGGTGTCAGCATTACTGATCCAGGGATGACACCTAAGCACAGAGATTGGACCATTTGAGGTCTGGTCGCTACAAGATGGTATCAGAGCACACGCTAACTGTAGGACACGACCACTAAGCTAAAAGTCCTAGATCACTATTCACTCTCTTCTCATTCTGACTTCTCATCTTTTCTACTCTTTTAGGATGGCGGATGCAAGGAACAAGTTCATGCAACCAGATGAAGATACACCCTTTGGACGTCACTTGAAGGAAGTCACTAGATACCTGAACATAGGAGTACCAAGCTTCACCGGAACCTACAATGCCACTTTACCTGAAGAAGAGCGCTGGATGATTCAGGTTCAAGTTCCAGGAAGGACGTTCATGCCAGTCACTGAGCCCATAGAGTTTTCTTTTGATGCACCAACTTGGAGTCTAGGAAAGAGCATCACAGCTCACATCGCCATGGGACGCATTGGAGAAGTTTACCGCAATGATATGAAGGATACTATCTACCAGATTTGTGGGTGCCGAGATGAGCACTGGGAGATGATCAGCACCAGGAAGGATAGATCAATTGCAGCTTTTATCCAGGAGTTAAACCAGCACATTTGACGTCAGGAGAACCAGATGTGCGCCGACATGATAGATCTGAAGAAGGCAAAGACTAGAATCAAGGAACTGGAGGAAGAACTCAAGGCTACACATGAAGATTATGAAGAGGAAATCGAAGTACTAGTAGACAAGAATGTCGAGTTAACAATGAAGATCGGAATATTCATGGGAGACCCTACACCAGTAGAGGAAGACGAAGAATCCAAGGAGATTCGCCCGGCATCATCATCGACGACACCGACTCGGATCCAGATGATAGCGATGATGACTATGTTGATGAAGCTGGAGAAGATATCATGGAGTCTGCAATCGAAGAATATTTCTAGTAGACCACCTCATCAGTAGTAGTAGTCCACCATGTAAATATAGTAGTTCGAGCACTTTGTGATAGATAGATCGATTGTATGCCCTTGTTTGATTGATTGAATGAAGTGATATTGTTTGCCTTTGCCTCATGTGCATATGAGTAGTGTTTTCTCTCTAGACCCCTCTCTATACTTAAATCTCATCTTTTCTAAACCCTCAGATGCCTCCGAGACGTGACCCCGGATTTACCTTTCCACCGGAGCTCACCTAGTTGATCCAGCAGCAGAACACATTGATGCAGTTGCTAGTCCAGAATCAGAATCAGGGGAACAACAAAAACAACCCACCACCACCACCACCTGTTGATCACTTAGCCCGTTTTCTTAGGCTGAATCCGCCAGTGTTTTCCAATAGCACCGAGCCTATAGTAGCAGATGATTGGCTCCACAAGACAGCAAGGGAGTTCACCACCGCAGGATGCACAGATGCGGAAAAGGTGAAGTTTGCCGCACATCAGCTTGAAGGACCCGCAGCATCATGGTGGGAGAACTTCACAGCCACTTTCCCTGTCGACACTGTCATGTGGGACCAGTTTCAGCAGGCTTTCCATACTGCCCATGTTTCAGCAGGAGCTATAGCCATGAAGAAGCGACAGTTTTGCAACTTGCGCCAAGGAGGAAGGACAGTTGGCCAGTATGTGGAGGACTTTAGTAAGCTAGCACGTTATGCCCCAGATGACGTAGCTACGGATGCAGCTAAGCAGGAGAAGTTTCTGGAAGGACCGAATGATGAGTTGAGCATGCAGTTGATGGTAGCAACCTTCAACAACTACCAGGAGTTGGTAGATCGTGCTCTTATGATTGAAGGGAAGCAGCAGCAGATTGAGAATCGCAAGAGGAAGTATGGACAAGGGAAGTACAATTTAGGAGCTCAGCAGAAGCCACGTTTACCCCTAGACCGGGAGGACATTTTCAGCATACCCATGGAGGAGGTAGCTCGCACAATCACAATGGCACCAAGAATGGTAATGGGAATGGAGGAAGCAACAGCCAGAACCGCACCAACCGATCAACCCCAGCCAAGAGAGACCTGAGCCAAGTCACTTGTTTCAAGTGCCAGAAGACCGGACATTATGCAAATGAATGTCCTGAAGCCAGAATGGAAATGGCAATGGAAGCTCTAGGAAGAAGCCGAACCCTTTCAACAGGGGACAGGTGAACCACGTTAATGTGCAGGAGGTAAAAGATCAACCGGATGCAGTAATCGGTAAGTTTTTGGTTAAGTCATTTACTGCACTCATTCTTTTCGATACTGGTGCATCACATTGATACATATCAAGGGGATTTGTGGACAAGGTTAACCTGCCCACCAAAGTTCTTAGAACACCTATGTTAGTAAGCTCACCAGGAGCGGAGTATATGGCTAGCAAGGGATGTTTTCAAGTGCCATTGAGTATAGGTAGGCATGTGTTTCCCTCGGATTTGATCATTTTGGAATCACAAGGTTTGGAATAATTCTGGGTATGGATTGGCTGTCGATGTATGGAGGAAACATCGATTGCGCCAGTAAGTCGATTTTTCTTACCACCCCAGAAGGGAGAAGGATCAAGTATGTATCTCGGCATGTGCCGAAGAGGACTCAAGTAAATTGTCTAACAGGAGTTGTGCAGGAGGAAGTACCAGTAGTGAAGGATTTCCCTGATGTATTTCCAGAAGAGTTTCCAGGCATGCCATCGGAGAGAGATATTGAGTTTTTGATTGAGCTTTTGCCAGGCACATGACCAATATCTAAAAAACCATATAGGATGCCCGCAAAGGATTTGGTGGAGATTAAGAAGCAGATTAAGGAGTTACTAGATAAAGGATATATTCGCCCAAGTTCTTCACCTTAGGGATCGCTAGTACTTCTAGTGGAGAAGAAGGATGGATCGTTAAGAATGGTTGTTGATTATCGAGGATTGAATGAAGTAACCATCAAGAACAAGTACCCACTACCGATGATCATGAAGGAAATATGCCCTAGAGGCAATAATAATGTTATTATTTTATTTCCTTATATCATGATACATGTTTATTATTCATGCTAGAATTGTATTATCCGGAAACATAATACTTGTGTGAATACATAGACAAATCAAACGTCACTAGTATGCCTCTACTTGACTAGCTCATTAATCAAAGATGGTTATGTTTCCTAACCATAGACATGTGTTGTCATTTGATTAACGGGATCACATTATTAGGAGAATGATGTGATTGACATGACCCATTCCATTAGCTTAGCACCCGATCGTTTAGTATGTTGCTATTGCTTTCTTCATGACTTATACATGTTCCTATGACTATGAGATTATGCAACTCCCGTTTGCCGGAGGAACACTTTGTGTGCTACCAAACGTCACAACGTAACTGGGTGATTATAAAGGAGCTCTACAGGTGTCTCCAAAGGTAAATGTTGGGTTGGCGTATTTCGAGATTAGGATTTGTCACTCCGATTGCCGGAGAGGTATCTCTGGGCCCTCTCGGTAATGCACATCACATAAGCCTTGCAAGCATTGCAACTAATGAGTTAGTTGCGAGATGATGTATTACGAAACGAGTAAAGAGACTTGCCGGTAACGTGATTGAACTAGGTATTGAGATACCGACGATCGAATCTCGGGCAAGTAACATACTGATGACAAAGGGAACAACGTATGTTGTTATGCGGTCTGACCGATAAAGATCTTCGTAGAATATGTAGGAGCCAATATGAGCATCCAGGTTCCGCTATTGGTTATTGACCGGAGACATGTCTCGGTCATGTCTACATTGTTCTTGAACCCGTAGGGTTCACACGCTTAAGGTTTCGATGACAGTTATATTCTGAGTTTATGAGTTTTGATGTACCGAAGTTAGTTCGAAGTCCCGGATGTGATCACGGACATAACGAGGAGTCTCGAAATGGTCGAGACATAAAGATTGATATATTAGAAGGCTATATTCGGACATCGGAAGTGTTTTGGGTGATTTCGGAGAAAACCGAAGTACCGGAGGGTTACCGGAACCCCCCCCCCTGGGAGAAGTAATGGGCCATATGGGCCTTAGTGGAGAAAGAGAAGGGCGGCCAGGGTGGGCCGTGCGCCTCCTCCCCCCTAGTCCTAATTGGACTAGGAGAGGGGGGCGGCGCCCCCCTTTCCTTCTTCTTCCCCACTTCCTTCCCCCTCCTAGTAGGAGTCCTACTCCTACTAGGAGGAGGACTCCTCCTTGGCGCGCCTATAGGGCCGGCCGGCCTTCTCCCTTTGCTCCTTTATATACGGGGGCAGGGGGCACCCCTAGAAACACAAGTTGATCCAAGTGATCGTTTTCTTAGACGTGTGCGGTGCCCCCTTCCACCATAATCCTCGATAATATTGTAGCGGTGCTTAGGCGAAGCCCTGCGACAGTAGAACATCAAGATCGTCACCATGCCGTCGTGCTGACGGAACTCTTCCCCGACACTTTGCTAGATCCGAGTCCGGGGATCATCATCGAGCTGAACGTGTGCTAAAACTCGGAGGTGCCGTAGTTTCGGTGCTTGATCGGTCGGGCCGTGAAGACGTACGACTACATCAACCGCATTGTGCTAACGCTTCCGCTGTCGGTCTACAAGGGTACGTAGATCACACTCTCCCCTCTCGTTGCTATGCATCACCATGATCTTGCATGTGCGTAGGAATTTTTTTGAAATTACTACGTTCCCCAACAGTGGCATCCAAGCCAGGTTTTATGTGTTGATGTTATATGCACGAGTACAACACAAGTGAGTTGTGGGAAATATAAGTCATACTGCTTACCAGCATGTCATACTTTGGTTCGGCGGTATTGTTGGACGAAGCGGCCCGGACCGACATTACGCGAACGCTTACGCGAGACCGGTTCTCCCGACGTGATTTGCACAAAGGTGGCTAGCGGGTGTCAGTTTCTCCAACTTTAGTTGAACCGAGTGTGGCTACGCCCGGTCCTTGCGAAGGTTAAAACAGCACCAACTTGACAAACTATCGTTGTGGTTTTGATGCGTAGGTAAGATTGGTTCTTGCTTAAGCCCGTAGCAGCAACGTAAAACTTGCAACAACAAAGTAGAGGACGTCTAACTTGTTTTTGCATGGCATGATGTGATGTGATATGGTCAAGACATGATGCTAAATTTTATTGTATGAGATGATCATGTTTTGTAACCAAGTTATCGGCAACTAGCAGGAGCCATATGGTTGTCGCTTTATTGTATGCAATGCAATTGCGCTGTAATGCTTTACTTTATCACTAAGCGGTAGCGATAGTCATGGAAGCATAAGATTGGCGAGACGACAACGATGATACGATGGTGATCAAGGTGTCGCGCCGGTGACGATGGTGATCACGATGGTGCTTCGAAGATGAAGATCACAAGCACAAGATGATGATGGCCATATCATATCACTTATATTGATTGCATTTGATGTTTATCTTTTTGCATCTTATCTTGCTTTGATTGACGGTAGCATTTTAAGATGATCTCTCACTAATTATCAAGAAGTGTTCTCCCTGAGTATGCACCATTGCGAAAGTTCTTCGTGCTGAGACACCACGTGATGATCGGGTGTGATAGGCTCTACGTTCAAATACAACGGGTGCAAAACAGTTGCACACGCGGAATACTCAGGTTATACTTGACGAGCCAAGCATATAAAGATATGGCCTCGGAACACGGAGACCGAAAGGTCGAGCGTGAATCATATAGTAGATATGATCAACATAGTGATGTTCACCAATGAAACTACTCCATCTCACGTGATGATCGGACATGGTTTAGTTGATTTGGATCACGTAATCACTTAGAGGATTAGAGGGATGTCTATCTAAGTGGGAGTTCTTTAGTAATATGATTAATTGAACCTAAATTTATCATGTACTTAGTACCTGATAGTATCTTGCTTGTTTATGTTTGATTGTAGATAGATGGCCCGTGCTGTTGTTCCGTTGAATTTTAATGCGTTCCTTGAGAAAGCAAGGTTGAAAGATGATGGTAGCAATTACACGGACTGGGTCCGTAACTTGAGGATTATCCTCATTGTTGCACAGAAGAATTACGTCCTAGAAGCACCGCTGGGTGCCAGGCCTGCAGCTGGAGCAACACCAGATGTTATGAACATCTGGCAGAGCAAAGCTGATGACTATTTGATAGTTCAGTGTGCCATGCTTTACGGCTTAGAATCGGGACTTCAACGACGTTTTGAACGTCATGGAGCATATGAGATGTTCCAGGAGTTGAAGTTAATATTTCAAGCAAATGCCCGGATTGAGAGATATGAAGTCTCCAATAAGTTCTATAGCTGCAAGATGGAGAAGAACAGTTCTGTCAGTGAGCATATACTCAAAATGTCTGGGTATAATAATCACTTGATCCAATTGGGAGTTAATCTTCCAGATGATTGCGTCATTGACAGAATTCTCCAATCACTGCCACCAAGTTACAAGAGCTTCGTGATGAACTATAATATGCAAGGGATGAATAAGACTATTCCCGAGCTCTTCGCAATGCTGAAAGCTGCGGAGGTAGAAATCAAGAAGGAGCATCAAGTGTTGATGGTCAATAAGACCACTAGTTTCAAGAAAAAGGGCAAAGGAAAGAAGAAGGGGAACTTCAAAAGGAACAGCAAGCAAGTTGCTACTCAAGAGAAGAAACCCAAACCTGGACCTAAGCCTGAAACTGAGTGCTTCTACTGCAAGCAGACTGGTCACTTGAAGCGGAACTACCCCAAGTATTTGGCGGATAAGAAGGATGGCAAGGTGAACAAAGGTATATGTGATATACATGTTATTGATGTGTACCTTACTAATGCTCACAGTAGCACCTGGGTATTTGGTACTGATTTTGTTGCTAACATTTGCAACTCGAAACAGGGACTACGGATTAAGCGAAGATTGGCTAAGGACGAGGTGACGATGCGCGTGGGAAATGGTTCCAAAGTCGATGTGATCGTGGTCGGCACGCTACCTCTACATCTACCTTCAGGATTAGTATTAGACCGAAATTATTGTTATTTGGTGCCAGCGTTAAGCATGAACATTATATCTGGATCTTGTTTGATGCGAGACGGTTATTCATTTAAATCAGAGAATAATGGTTGTTCTATTTTATGAGTAATATCTTTTATGGTCATGCACCCTTAAAGAGTGGTCTATTCTTATTAAATCTCGATAGTAGTGACACACATATTCATAATGTTGAAGCCAAAAGATGCAGAGTTGATAATGATAGTGCAACTTATTTGTGGCACTGCCATTTGGGTCATATCGGTGTAAAGCACATGAAGAAACTCCATACTGATGGACTTTTGGAACCACTTGATTATGAATCACTTGGTACTTGCGAACCGTGCCTTATGGGTAAGATGCCTTACTGGAACCCCCCCCCCCCGGGGAAAAGTAATGGGCCATATGGGCCTTACTGGAGAAAGAGAAGGGAGGCCAGGGTGGGCCGCGCGCCTCCTCCCCCTGGTCCGAATTGGACTAGGAGAGGGGGGCGGCACCCCCCTTTCCTTCTTCTTCCCCACTTCCTTCCCCCTCCTAGTAGGATTCCTACTCCTACTAGGAGGAGGACTCCTCCTTGGCGCGCCTATAGGGTCGGCCGGCCTCCTCCCTTTGCTCCTTTATATACGGGGGCAGGGGCACCCCTAGACACACAAGTTGATCCAAGTGATCATTTTCTTAGCCGTGTGTGGTGCCCCCTTCCACCATAATCCTCGATAATATTGTAGCGGTGCTTAGGCGAAGCCCTGCGACGGTAGAACATCAAGATCGTCACCACACCGTCGTGCTGACGGAACTCTTCCTCGACACTTTGCTGGATCGGAGTCCGGGGATCGTCATCGAGCTGAACGCGTGCTAAAACTCGGAGGTGCCGTAGTTTCGGTGCTTGATCGGTCGGGCCGTGAAGACATATGACTACATCAACCGCGTTGTGCTAACGCTTCCGCTGTCGGTCTACAAGGGTACGTAGATCACACTCTCCCCTCTCGTTGCTATGCATCACCATGATCTTGCGTGTGCGTAGGAAATTTTTTGAAATTACTAAGTTCCCCAACAGATCAATGATCTGTTTGATTGATTGCAAGGAGCTAAGGTATTTTCCAAGATCAATCTGTGATCAGGATACCACTAGTTGAAGATTCGAGAGCAGGATATACCTAAGACGGCTTATACCACCAGGTATGGGTTGTACGAGTATACCGTTATGTCATTTGGTCTGACTAACGCACCTGCATATTTCATGAACATGATGAACAAAGTGTTTATGGAGTTTTTGGATAAGTTCGTCGTAGTGTTCATTGATGATATCCTGGTTTACTCGAAGAATGAAGAGGAGCATAAGGAGCATTTGCGTTTGGTACTTGGTAAGCTCAGAGAACATCATTTATATGCCAAGTTTAGCAAATGTGAGTTTTGGTTGAAGGAAGTTGGATTTCTCAGACACGTTATATCCGGAGAAGGTATAGCAGTAGATCCCACTAAGGTTGACACTGTGACAAAGTGGGAAGCCCCAATAACAGTTGGAGAAATCCAGAGTTTTCTTGGACTCGCAGGATACTACCAGAGATTTATTGAAAATTTCTCGAAGATTGCGAAGCCTATGACGGAGTTGTTAAAGAAGGATACCAAGTTCATATGGACTGAGGAATGTGAGGCCAGTTTCCAGGAGTTGAAGAAACGTTTGGTTACATCACATGTGTTGATTTTGCCAGATCAGACCAAGGATTATGAGGTGTATTGCAATGCTTCATGTCGAGGACTTGGAGCAGTGCTTATGCAGGAAGGAAGAGTTGTTTCATATGCCTCATCATAGCTTAAGCCTCATGAGTTGAATTATGCTATGCATGATTTGGAGTTAGCAGCCATAGTGCATGCATTGAAAACCTGGAGACACTTTCTCATTGGAAACCATTGTGAGGTATACACGGATCACAAGAGTTTGAAGTATATTTTCACACAGAAGGAGTTGAATCTCAGACAAAGGAGATGGTTGGAGCTCATCAAGGATTATGATATGAGATTGCATTATCAACCCGGAAAGGCTAACGTAGTAGCCGATGCGCTGAGTCGTAAGAGTCATGTCAACACACTAATGACGGGAGATTTACCAAGGGAGTTAGCCAAAAATATTCGTGAGCTATGTTTGGAGATAGTTCCGAAAGGCTATGTAGCAGCATTGGAAATTCAGTCTACTTTGATGGATAAGATCAGAGAAGCCCAGAAGACTGATAAGGAGATTGCTTCTATTAAAGAGAAAATGAGCAAAGGAAAAGCTAAAGGATTTCGTGAGGATGAGCACGATACCTTATGGTTTGAAGACCACGTCTATGTGCCTAATGATTCGGAGATCAGGAAGTTGATTCTGCAGGAGGCCCATGATTCACCATATTCAATTCACCCAGGAAATACCAAAATGTATTTGGATTTGAAGGATACTTTCTGGTGGACCAGAATGAAGAAGGATATTGCGGAGTATGTAGCAGTTTGTGATGTATGTCAGAGAGTAAAGGCAGAGCATCAGAAGCCAGCAGAATTGCTACAGCCATTGCCAATACTCGAATGGAAGTGGGATAAGTTAGGCATGGATTTTATCACAGGATTACCCAGAACTCTTTCAGGCTATGAGTCGATTTGGGTTGTAGTCGATCGTTTGACAAAGGTAGCTCATTTCATTCCAATGAAGACTACCTATACTAGTGCCAAGTTGGCAAAGATATACATGACCAGGATCATATGTCTGCATGGAGTTCCAAGGAGCATTGTACCAGATAGAGGAACCCAGTTTACCTCAAAGTTCTGGAATCAGTTGCATGAAACTTTGGGTACCAGGCTAGAGTTTAGTACAACTTTCCATCCGCAGACAGATGGACAAACCGAGAGAGTCAATCAGATTTTGGAGGATATGCTAAGAGCTTGTGCGCTAGATTATGGATCTAGTTGGGACGAGAATTTGCCATATACAGAGTTCTCTTATAACAACAATCATCAATCTAGTTTGAAGATGGCCCCTTTCGAAGCCTTGTACGGAAGGAGGTGCAGGACCCCATTGTCGTGGGATGAAGTTGGAGACCGCCAGTTGTTTGGACCGGATCTGATTAAGGAGTCTGAATAGAAAGTGAAATTGATTTGCGATAGGCTCAAGGTAGCCCAATCCAGGCAGAAGAGCTATGCAGATTCTAAACGCAAGGAGACAGTTTACGAAGTCGGAGACCGAGTTTATCTTCGAGTATCTCCACTTCAAGGAGTTAAGCACTTTGGAGTTAAGGGAAAGTTAGCACCACGTTTTGTAGGACCATACAAAGTTTTGGAACGTATGGCAGAAGTAGCCTACAAGCTGGAGTTGCCCGAAGGATTGTCGGGAGTTCACGACGTGTTCCACGTTTCCCAGTTGAAGAAGTGCCACATAGAGATGGCTGATATACCACTTAGAGATACAGTGCCGCTGGAAGTGATTCAGTTGGATAGTGATTTGACCTATGAGGAGAAACCAGTTAAGATTCTTGATTATGCCAGTCGAGTCACCCGCAGCAAGGTTATTAAGTTTTGCAAAGTTCAGTGGAGCCACCACAAGGAGGATGAAGCCACCTGGGAGCGAGAGGAATATTTGCTGAAGGACCACCCTCACCTATTTTCTAGCCAACCCAAATCTCGAGGGCGAGATTCATCTTAAGGGGGGGTAGGTTTGTAACATCCCAAATTTTCAATTTGGAATGTTATACACTAGATCATCATTGAATATCATATTTTATTGCATTTTGGCTGATCCTAGAAAATTCTACGCAACTCAAGGACCCTCGGAGAGAGTTGGGGATTTCGTTATTTTCATATTTGAGTTTTCTCAAATTTTGAAAATAGGATCATTTGATTTGATTTATTTTATCTTCAATTATTTCTATTACAAAAATATGAGAGAGGGAATAAAATGACTTTCCCAAAATAAAAAAATATTGAGGATTTAATAAAAAAATCAAATAAGATTTTATTTTGGTTTTATTTGCTATTTTATTTGAATTTAGGAAGAATGCACGTTTTTCAAAATTGCATTTAGGCCCCAAATAAATGTTCATCCGGTGTGGCTTGATTTTAGAAGCCGGGGAAATTTTATTTCGGGCTTTTTGGAGTCCGTTTAGTATTCCTTTTGTTTTTTTCTAAGCGTAACTATTTAAAAAAACGCAACCGACCTACCAGGCCATGTCCGACCTGGACAATTGGCCCGGCCGGCTTTATATAGCCGGGGAGGCCCAGCCGGACCCCCAAACCCTAGCCGCCAACCCCACCGCCGCCGCCGCCTTTGCCGCTACCGCCGCGCCACACCGCCGCCCCATGCCGACCCCGCCGCCCGCCGGACCGCCTCCCCGCCGCTCCCCGGAGGTAGACCTCGCCGCCGCCGACTTTTCTCAAAAACTGATCAGTTTTCCGTCAATTTTGTTCGGTTTTTTTAGTTTCGTTTTTTTATAGATCGGTTTTCCCGTTTATTTATTTAGCGAGCGTTCGCTCGTTCGTTCGTTTTAGCGATTGCGTTGATTGTTTATATCCAGTTAACGAACGTTCGTTCATTAATCTATTCGTCGTTTTTCTTTTTCTCGGATTAAATTCGCGATTTTTTCTGATCACGATTCCTGATCCATTTTTCGTTCTAGTATAACTTTTCGCTCGTTTATCGGAATCAGGCGATTCAAGCGCCTGGAGTTTTGTCTCGAAACCCTCTTTCCGTTTAACCAACTCAAATAAGTTTTCGCCACTGTAAAAATTGCCCTAGATACAGAATATTAAACGAACCCTATTTCTTTTGCTGTTTGTCTTTCGTTGCTTCGTTCGATTCGATTCTTTTTGCCAACCGGAGTTCTTAAGTTGAATTTTCTGGTTAGATCTCTTATTCGAGTTTTACCTGTGCATTAGTTGAGTACTTATTGTATGCTTTTTTTTGCGATAGAGTATCCGGAGTGCGCCGCTTGCTACTTCGAATCGCTAGGTTTCCCGGATCATCAGCAAGGCAAGTAACACTTTGATCATACCTCCTACTACCCAGTTTTATTGCATTAGATCAATCCTCACACATTGCATGGTTAGGATCTAATTAAATTGTGGGTTTGGGAAGTAGTTGAGGTAGTACCTATTACCTGTTTATTATCAAACCTTTGGAAGTTACTTCTACGTTGCTTATTATGCTATGCTATGCTAGTAGACGTGGATTGGGTGAGTGTATCCATGACAGATGTGAGATTGTTAAATTAATGGTTTATCTAAGGTCGCAACTTAAATACACATATGGGTGGATGGAGACACCTGGGTATTCCAGCGATTGCCTATTTTCTTTTGGACCGCCACCCAGGCTCAAAGGGATCATGAGATTATTGATGCTAGAAACTTCCGTGTGCAGCCACAAGCTACTATGGGCTCTAGCATAGTTGGCTAAGTCATGCGAACTCTTACAATGGTAGACTAGCAGATGTAGGGGAAAGTAGGTGTAACGGTCTACCCGATCGTAAGGTGCTAGCGCTTCGGAAAGACTATGTCTCGGTCATCCGTTTCTCAAACACCATGTAGTGCGAGAAATCAAACGGAGGCGATCGAGTCTTGTGGGGAAAAGTGCGCAAATCTCTGTGGAGTGTATAAACTAATCATGGTTAGCTGTGTCCCCGATTATGGACAACTTGAGTATCTAGTACCTGGATTATCATGTGAATCTCATCATGTTACTCTAATTAATTTTGTTGGGTTTGTTTAATGATGATGCTTAAATGGGATTGAGAATGCTGTCAACCATTCTCAATGTTTAACAACTACCATGATAGTTAAATAAAATTTATTCCTTTGCATTAGGGAAAAATTGGCTTTACGCAAAACTGTAACCATAGAGCTTTCCACCAGCCAAATATGCATATAGTATAGCTTATTCTTTCATTGTTCTCTATGTGTTACATTGCCAGTATATTCCATGTGCTGACCTGTTTCGGGCTGCAACGTTCAGGTTGCAGACTTTTCAGACGATGATTAAGGTGCTTTTAGGTCGTGGTTCTATACTTAGTGATGCCGTTGGAGTTGATGGACTCACTTATCTTCCAAGCCTTTCGTTATTAGATGGCCTTAAGCCATATTTATTGTAATAAGTTCTCTTTTGAGACACTCGATTTTTTAAGTGTGTGATTGCTACTCTGTTATAAATCCTTCAAAGTATTGTGTGGTGTCAGCATTACTAATCCAGGGATGACACCTGAGCATAGAGATTGGACCGTTTGAGGTCTGGTCGCTACACCTTTAAACAAAACATCCACGACGAATGGCTCGCCCACCACCTCGGCCAAGAGAAGCCAAAGTCCATGGCGGCCCTCACGACACTCATGACCCGCTTTTGTGCGGGCGAGGACAGTTGGCTGGCCCGTAGCAAAAACAACACAAACGATGCTAGCACCCCTGAAGCTAAAAACAACAACGACAAGTCTCGACACAACAGATACAAGCGTCGAAACAACAATGACAACACCGAGGATATGGCGGTCAATGCCGGATTCAGTGGGTCTAAGTCCAGTCAGTGGAAGAAGCCATTAAAAAGAACAATTTGGGCCCATCTAGCTTGGACCGCATACTTGATCGTCCGTGCCAGATTCATGGCACCCCAGACATACCACCCAATCATACCAATAGAGGTTGTTGGGTTTTTAAATAGGCGGGCAAGTTAAATTCCGAAAACAAGGATAAGGGATCACAAAGCGAAGACGACGACGAGGAGTCCCAGCTGCCGAACACAGGGGCAGAAGTTTCCCCCTCTGGTCAAAATAGTGAACATGATATACGCCACTCACGTCCCCAAGAGGGAGCGCAAGCGCACACTCAGGGACGTCTACGCGATAGAGCCAGTCGCCCCAAAATTCAATCCATGGTCGTCATGCCCGATCACTTTCGATCACCAGGATCATCCAACCAGTATCCGTCACGGCGGATCGGCCGCACTAGTCCTGGACCCAATAATTGATGGGTTCCACATAACGCGAGTCTTGATGGACGGTGGCAGCATGTAACACCCTCGATGCGGCTATATCTCCCACGTGTCGAAGCACGACTTAGAGGCATAACCGCATTGAAGGAAATGTTACAAGTTGGTATCAGAGTCGACCCTCGCGGTTACACGGATGTTTGCGGACAGGTGCACGGTGATGTTGTTCATGACGTTTGTAACCCGTCGTGGCACAAGGCATGGTACATGTACCGGACTGGATGCACAGACGTATGTGCCAAGAGGGAACGTTCATGTGGCCCGACGAGGACGTCGGTTACTCTGAGTGGGGGTGTATGTGATAGCCTGGATTAATAGGGATGATAGACTAATCATAGAAATAAGGAATTCCTTCTTTTCCGGGAGCCCATTCGGACAGAACTCCAAAGTTAATCGTGCTCAGCTTGGAGTAGTGTCAGGATGGGTGACCGACCGGGAAGTTGCTCCCGGGTGCGCATGAGTGAGGACAAAGTGCGCAGAAAAGACTAGTATTGATCTGTGGGGCCAGTCTAGATCCCGCCAGGAGTATCGACCACCGACGGGTGTGTTCAGGGTGTTACACAGCAGCCTCAGTTTGCTCTATTAGGATACAATGCGCAAAATGGGCATTAATCCATCACAAATCAAGCCCATGAAGACTACCTTTAAAGGAGTCATACCGGGCGTAGAGGCCCGCTACACGGGCTCAATCACACTAGAGGTTGTGTTCGGATCTCTAGACAACTTCCGAAGTGAGGAGTTAATCTTCGATATCGTCCCGTTTCGCAGCGGCTACCACGCACTGCTCGGACGAACTGCATTTGCTCGATTCAATGCAGTGCCACACTACGCTTATCTCAAGTTCAAGATGCCCGGACCACGCAGTGTCAGAACAGTCAATGGAAACACGGAACGCTCCCTCCGCACCGAGGAGCACACCGCTGCCTTAGCGGCAGAGGTACAGGGCGGCCTTTTTAGGCAAAAACTCAATTCGGCGACCGATCCCCCGAACACTGTCAAGAGAGTCCGAACTATTCTGCAGAAGGACAACTCGGCTCGTCAGGAGCTTGACTAGCAATTTAGCCTCCGTCCCAGTCCCGACCAAGTGGCGACAACTGTGTCGCGCGTACATAATTACGCACTAAAAATACCATGTGCATGGGCGGAGGCATAACCAACTTGTGTTCCGTAATATGGCTCGACCGCTTCAGACACACATAATTTCACTATTTCCTTTTTCTTTCTTCTTTTATAGGCCTTTTCTGGCGGCTTGACCATCGATTCTTTTCAAAGGATAAAAATACCAAGGCGACAAGAAGAATAGACGTACAGGGGAATCCTTAGGTGGTCTCTTTAACGATCCATCTACATATTTTCAGGACCCACACGCAGCTCTCCCTTGGTTAAGGCATAGTAAATAGCCTTGTCCTTATCGCACTACTTGTATAAATGCGCTTTAACGCACTAAGGAAATTATAATAGAAGCAGTTTGTAGCCCAAATTTTTACAGCTCTACCTTACCACTTGTTCTTCTTTTTTCTTCCTTTTTGTCTTTTTTTTCTGGTAACTCTATCAGGTAGCACCCGTACACTCTGGCCACACCACGGCAACAAAAGTCCAAACACTTTTACAGGTATAATTCAAATTTACGGTTTACCCAAGTGAGCACCTCAGAAGAGAAAGCCGAAAACTGACTGTCATGATGCCGCGAGAGCCGGTCAGCTCTTCGGAGGTCTCAAATCCTTAGAGATTTTTTCCGCATTATACGAGGGATTGGTACTTACCCAATCAAGTTTTTATAGCATCCTAGTCCGGATACTAGGAGTTGTGCCTATATTTCTATCTGTCAAACTCCTATGGCTAAGTGAGGATGTTAAAGTCGCATAGTCCGATTGTCTGGTTCGTCGCGCTAAACACCTCCTTCATGGCCGCACAGTCCGATTGGATCAAGAGTGTTTAGATTACATCCCGAACACCCCTGTATTTCCTATGTGGGGGCAGAAGCCGACGACTGGCCAACTCTCAGATTTCACATAACATGGCCGCACAGGAGGAGAAATGTTTTAACTAAACATTATATTATATAACGATTTTGTTTCATCATACATGGCAAAGACAAGATGATTGTATTCATTCGAAAATAGTGTCTTGCGCACATTGTGTTCCTACAATGCGCGACCCCTCCAGGACATCTGCAAAATACTGCTCAGGCGTGCGATGCTCCTTGCCCTCTGGCGGCCCCTCGGTCGTCAGCTTGATGGCGTCCATCTTCGCCCACCATATCTTGACGCGGGCGAAGGCCATGCGTGCACCTTCAATATAGGCCTATCGCTTGACGACGTCCAGCCGAGGACAGGCGTTCACCAGCCGCATCACGAGTCCGAAGTAGCTGTCGGGCATAGCTTCGGCCGGCCACAGTCGGATTATGAAATCCTTCATGGCCAGTTCGGCCACCCTATGCAGCTCCACCAGCTGTTTTAGCTGGTCGGTGAAGGGCACGGGATGCTCTGGTGCAAGATACTGCGACCAGAACAACTTCTCCGCCGAACTCCCTTCTTCAGCTCGGAAGAACTCCGCGGTGTCAGGCACACTATGCGGCAGATCTGCAAATGCCCCTGGAGAACTCCGAATATGGGTTAGTAGGAGATATTTCTTCTTCACATGCTTGCTTTGCATACTAAATGCCTTACCCGCTGCGATCTTCTTGGCCTCCTGGATCTCCTAGAGGGCACCTTGGGCTTCAACCCGGGCCGCTTCCATGCTTTGGCGAGCCTTTGAGAGTTCGGCCTCTCGAGCCGAAACATCTCCCTCCAAGGCCTCATACTTCTTGACAGCATCTTGGAGCTCTTGCCGGACCTCGTTCAGCCTGTCCTTAAGCTTTCTACGAGCAGCCTGCTCCTTGACAGCTTTTCCCTCGGATTCGGCCAGCGCCTTTTTCAGGTCCTCGACCTTGGTCGTCGCCCCTACACATATCATGAACACCACGGTCAGTATATACCATTTATTCTTTCCGAATACATAGCGAGTCACTACATACCTTGCTGGTCCTCCAGCTGCTTCCTCGCCTGGCCGAGCTCTTCTTCGGCCCGCTCTAGCTTCTGCCTTAGTCCGGAGACTTTGACAGTGTGAGAGGTCGCCGCCAGCAGCGACGCCTGCTTATTCAAATCAAACACAGTTTGGTTAGCTTCCTGCAAAATTTAATTGATCCTCTGCCCGTCTTTTCTTTCCGAACACCGGACAGTGTCTCAGGGGCTACTGTCTATATTGGGATTTTCTTGGTTAAACGTTGTTTACCTCAAAACCTATCAGCACGCCGCTACAGGCTTCGGCCAGTCCGCTCTTAACGGACTGAACCTTCTCAATCACTGTACCCATAAGGATACGGTGTTCTTCCACAATGGAAGCGCCTCGTAGCGCTTCCAATAGATTATCCGGCGCCTCTGGTTGGACAGAGGTCATCGGCGGGACAGGCACGCCTCCTTCTTTTGAAGGAGGCTACTTGTCGGACTCCGGGGCCGTATGGGTCTCCGAATCCGTGCTCAGAGGGGGCCGAATTGAGTACGGCCCCCATCATCAGTCTCCATGGGGGCCTGATCCCCCATGTGTCTGGCGACCGAGGTGTCGCCCTTCGGCGCCGCCTTGACGGTCTCCCGAACCTCTCCCTGCCCTGGGAAGGTTCCTTGGGACAGCACCTCATCGTCTCCCTTGGCCTCGGGAGAGTAAGCAGTCGGCGGTGTCTCACTGGCCATCTCCTTTGAGTCCAACAAGCCTCTTGATGAGGATCGCTGGGAGCTGTCATGGGCCGGACTGCAATGACATAATTAAACCATGTAAAATACCATAAGGTGGAAAGGCCGGATAATTGAATGTGTACGGGTTCTTAGCACTCACGAGGCGGCCACGGGCTTGTTCCGGGGGCGTCGCTCTGGACTACTGTCGACGTCCCATGCGGAGCTGCCCACGAGTGGGCCTTTCCCCTTCTTGGGCACCTCCGCCTCCAGAATTGTGGAGGCCGCCCTCTTCTTCCTCCCCCCATCAGGGGGAGAATCGCTCTCCTCCTCATCATCATCATCGTCGTCTTCGGCGGTGGAGGAGCAGGTCTTGTCTTAGGACGTCGCGTCCGAAGCGCCCTGGCGGCGGGGGCCACTCCGAACCCCCTTGGCCTTCCCCTTGGCCTTCTTCTTCGGCGCCTTATAGGGCACCGACACCAGCATCTTCGCTAAACACGGGATGACTGGTTCTTCAGGTAGCGGAGCCGGACACTGGATCCGCTTCGACCTCTTCATCCATTCCTGAAGAAGCAGTGATAATAAAAGTTCAGATATCCTCCTTGAAATAAACAAGTAGAGGATGCATTGAAAACTTACCTCACTGGCGTGGTGGTTAATGTCGTGCCCGCGGTCCGAGTCCGTGGCTGGCGGTGTCTCGTTGCCCTTGAAAAGCAACTTCCAGGCATCTTCATGAGTAGTTTCGAAGAGCCTCTTCAGGGTATGGTGCTTCTTCGGATCGAACTCCCATAAAGGGCGACCTTAGCTTTGGCACGAGAGAATCCGGCGAACTAGCATCACCTGGATTACGTCGACGAGCTTGATATCTTTATCCACCATGCTCTGAACACGCGTCTACATCACTGTCATCTCGTCTGATGAAGACCAATTCGGGCTCTTCTCAACCTAGGAGGTGAGCCGCATTGGAGCGCCGGAGTTGAATTCAGTAGCTGTGGCCAAGTTGGCGCCGCGTGGTTCTATGATGTAGAACCATTGTTTTCTGCCATTCCTTGACAATATCCACGAAAGTGCCTTTCGGCCAGGAGACATTGGTCAGCTTACTCACCATGGTGCCTCCGCACTCTGCGTGCTAGCCATCCACCACATTCGGCTTCACGTTGAAGACCTTGAGCCACAACCCAAAGTGGGGTTGGATGCGGAGGAAGGCCTCACACACGACAATGAACGCCGAGATGTTGAGGAAAGAGTTCGGGGATAGATCATGGAAGTCTATCCCATAATAGTACATCAGCCCGCGGACGAAAGGGTGGAGTGGAAACCCTAGCCCACAGAAGAAATGAGGGATAAATACCACCCTCTCGTTGGGCTTCAGTGTGGGGACGACTTGCCCCTGGGCTGGAAGATGGTGGGCGATTTCCTTCGCCAAGTACCCGGCCGCCCGAAGCTCAGTAATGTCATTCTCCTTGACGGAGGAGACCATCCACTTGCCTTGACCTCCAGATCTGGACATGGTTGAGTGCTTGCTCAAATGGGAAGAAGATGGGAACTTGGGCGCTCGAGCTCAAGAATGGAAGAGCAGAGGAAGAGAGAAGGCGTGGGAGAAAAAGGGGGAATCTTTATCCCCTTATAAAGGCAGTGAATATCGAATGCCTTCCCATTCGCCCTAAAACTCACCTATTCCCAAGGGCTGTGTAAACGGCACGGTTGGGTTACCCACGCATGTATTGATGAAAATCCCGCAATAAGGGGACATGATCTATGCTTTGACAAGACGTGCCAATGGAAACCGCATCTCGAAGCGCGAAACGGCGGACAAAAATGGTTCGACATGGTGACCGAACAGACATGATGTCATCTTGCAAAAAGTTGTTAGCAGATGGGACTCGTGAAATATTATATTCCTTGCAGTTGTGTGTGGTACTTGTGTTGCAGATCTGGACACCTTCATTTTATCCTAAGACTATCTTGGAGTATTCGGGGAGTGGAACCCGCCTTGCAGTGCCGAAGACAATCTGCGCGCCGGACACATCGTCATTGAAGCCTGGTTCAGGGGCTATTGAGGGAGTCCTGGACTAAGGGGTCCTCGGGCGTCCGACCTATCGATATGGGTTGGACTATTGGGCCGTGAAGATACAAAGACCGAAGACTCTACCCATGTCCAGATAGGACTCTCCTTGGCATGGAAGGCAAGCTTGGCGACCAACTATGAATATTCCTTTCTCTGTAACCGACCTTGTGTAACCCTAGATCCCTCCCGTGTCTATATACACCGGAGGGCTAGGTCCGTAGATAGGGCCGAATCCTCATAATCATAGCCAGACTAGACTTTTAGGGGTTAGTCATTACGATCTCATGGTAGATCAATTCTTGTAATACTCATATTCATCAAGATCAATCAAGCAGGAAGTAGGGTATTACCTCCATAGAGAGGGCCCGAACCTAGGTAAACATTGTGTCCCCCGTCTCCTGTTACCATCAATCCTAGACACACAGTTCTGGACCCCCTACCCGAGATCCGCCGATTTTGACACCGACACCCGCCACGAGCCTCAACACTCACTCGGACCGCATACATTGATATGTATTATTTCCAATAAGTCAGTGGCTCACTCCATTGTTCTGAAGAACGGAGTTTTAGTCATCTTGCCCATGAGGCATGGTTCGCAAGCATCAAATGATTCATAATCAAGTGATTCCAAAAGCCCATCCGCATGGAGTTTCTTCATGCGCTTTACACCAATATGACCTAAACGGCAGTGCCACTAGTATGTTGCACTATCATTATCAACTTTGCATCTTTTGGCATCAATATTATGAATATGTGTATCACTACGATCAAGATTCTATAAACCATTTACATTGGGTGTATGACCATAGAAGGTTTTATTCATGTTAACAGAACAACAATTATTCTCTGACTTAAATGAATAACCATATTGCAATGAACATGATCAAATCATATTCATGCTCAATGCAAACACCAAATAACATTTATTTAGGTTCAACACTAATCCCGAAAGTATAGGGAGTGTGCGATGATGATCATATCAATCTTGGAACCACTTCCAACACACATCATCACTTCGCCCTTAACTAGTCTCTGTTCATTCAGTAACTCCTGTTTCGAGTTACTAATCTTAGCAACTGAACTAGTATCAAATAGCCAGGGGCTGCTACGAACACTATCTGTATATCACATATGCATTTGTTCACTTTATCATCCTTCTTATCCGCCACATGTTTGGGGTGGTTCCACTTCCAGTGACCTTTTCCTTTGCAGTATAAGCACTCAGTTTCAGGCTTGGGTCCAGCTTTGAGCTTCTTCATGGGAGTGGCAACTTGCTTTCTATTCTTCTTGAAGTTCCCTTTCTTTTCATTTGCCCTTTTTCTTGAAACTAGTGGTCTTGTTAACCATCAACACTTGATGCTCTTTCTTGATTTATACCTTCGGCGATTTCAGCATGGTGAAGAGCTCGGGAATCTTTTCCGTTTACCCTTGCACATTATAGTTTATCACTAAGTTCTAGTAGCTTGGTGATAGTGACTAGAGAATCTATCAATCACTATCTTATTTGGAAGATTAACTCCCACTTGATTCAAGCGATTTGTAGTGCCTAGACATTCTGAGCACATGCTCACTAGCTGTGCTATTCTCCTCCATCTTGTAGGCAAAGTATTTGTCAGAGGTCTCATACCTCCCGACACGGGCATGAGTCTGAAATACCAATTTTAGCTCTTGGAACATCTCATATGCTCTGTGGCGTTCAAGACGTTTTTGAAGTCCCGGTTCTAAGCCGTAAAGCATGGTGCACTAAACTATCAAGTAGTCATCGTATCGATCTTGCCCAATGTTCATAACGTTCGTATCTGCTCCTGCAATAGGTGTGTCACCTAGAGGTGCATTAAGGACATAATTCTTCTGTGCAGCAATGGGGACAATTCTCAGATCACGGACCCAGTCCGCATCATTGCTACTATCATCGTTCAACTTAGTTTTCTCTAGGAACATATCAAAAATAAAACAGGGGAGCTATACACGAGCTATTGATCTACAACATAGATATGCAAATACTATCAGGACTAAGTTCATGATAAATTAAAGTTCAATTAATCATATTACTTAAGAACTCCCACTTAGATAGACATCCCTCTAGTCATCTAAATGATCACGTGATCCAAATCAACTAAACCATGCCCGATCATCACGTGAGATGGAGTAGTTTTCAATGGTGAACATCTCTATGTTGATCATATCTACTATATGATTCATGTTTGACCTTTCAGTCTCAGTGTTCCGAGGCCATATCAGCATATGCTAGGCTCATCAAGTTTAACCCGAGTATTCTGCACGTGCAAAACTAGCTTGCACCCGTTGTATGTGAACGTAGAGCTTATCACACCCGATCATCGCGTGGTGTCTTGGCACAATGAACTGTAGCAACGATGCATACTCAGGGAGAACACTTATACCTTGAAATTTAGTGGGGGTCATCTTCTAATGCTACCGTCGTACTAAGCAAAATAAGATGCATAAAAGATAAACATCATATGCAATCAAAATATGTGACATGATATGGCCATCATCATATTGTGCCTTTGATCTCCATCTCCAAAGCACCGTCATGATCTCCATCGTCACCAGCTTGACACCTTGATCTCCATCGTAGCGTCATTGTCGTCTCGCCAACAATTGCTTCTACGACTATCACTACCGCTTAGTGATAAAGTAAAGCAATTACATGGCGATTACATTTCATACAATAAAACAACAAACGTAAGGCTCCTGCCAGTTGCCCATAACTTTTACAAAACATGATCATCTCATACAACAATTTATATCTCATCACGTCTTGACCATATCTCATCACAACATGCCATTGAAAAGCAAGTTAGACGTTGTCGGTGTCAAAACCGGCAGATCTCGGGGTAGGGGGTCCCGAGCTGTGGATTTAGGATCGATGGTAACAGGGACGATGAAGATGGTGTTTTACCCAGGTTTGGGCCCTCTTGATGGAGGTAAACCCCTACGTCCTGCTCTTGTTTATATTGATGCAGTATCAAGTACAAAGTTGATCTACCTCGAGATCATATGTTGTGGTCTAAAACCTAAGGGTATGATGAATAATGTCATAATGATCTATCGACTAGCCTGGCCTCGGCTTATATAACATATCGGAGGCCTAGGATAACAAGAGTCCTAGTCGAATACGTCAGTGGAGAGGATTCCTTGTCTTGATCACCAAGTCTTGTGGAATCTTCCTCGTATATGTCATGTGTTGGGCAACATAGTAATTTCAAAAAAATTCCTACGCACACGCAAGATCATGGTGATGCATAGCAACGAGAGGGGAGAGTGTTGTCCACGTACCCTCGTAGACCGAAAGCGGAAGCGTTAGCACAACACGGTTGATATAGTCGTACGTCTTCACGATCCGACCGATCAAGTACCAAACGCATGGCACCTCCGAGTTCAGCACACGTTCAGCCCGATGACGTCCCTCTAACTCCGATTCAGCCGAGTGTTGAGGGAGAGTTTCATCAGCACGACGGCGTGCTGACGATGTTGATGTTCTACCGACGCAGGGATTCGCCTAAGCACCACTACAGTATTATCAAGGTGGACTATGGTGGAGGGGAGCACCGCACACGGCTAAGAGACGATCAACTTGATCAACTTGTGTGTCTAGAGGTGCCCCCCTGCCCCTGTATATAAAGGAGCAAGGGGGGAGGTGGCCGGCCTAGGAGGAGGGCGCGCCAAGGGGGAGTCCTACTCCCACCAGGAGTAGGACTCCTCCTTTCCTTGTTGGAGTAGGAGTGAAGGAAAGAGGAGGAGAGGTAGAAGGAAAAGGGGGCTGCACCCCTTGTCCAATTCGGACCAGAGACGGGGCGCAGGCCTCCTTCCTTTTGGCCTATCTCCTCTATTCCCGTATGGCCCAATAAGGCCCATATACTCCCCGGCGAATTCCCGTAACTCTCCGGTACTCCGAAAAATACCCGAATCACTCGGAACCTTTCCGAAGTCCGAATATAGTCGTCCAATATATCGATCTTTACGTCTTGACCATTTCGAGACTCCTCGTCATGTCCCTGGTCTCATACAGGACTCCGAACTCCTTCGGTAAATCAAAACATATAAACTCATAATATAACTGTCATCGTAGCGTTAAGCGTGCGGACCCTACAGGTTCGAGAACTATGTAGACATGACCGAGATACGTCTCTGGTCAATAACCAATAGCGGAACCTGGATGCTCATATTGGCTCCTACATATTCTACGAAGATCTTTATCGGTCAGATCGCATAACAACGTACGTTGTTCCCTTTGTCATCGGTATGTTATTTGCCCGAGATTCGATCGTCGGCATCTCAATACCTAGTTCAATCTCGTTACCGGCAAGTCTCTTTACTCGTTCCGTAATACATCATCTCGCAATTAACTCATTAGTTGCAATGCTTGCAAGGCTTAGGTGATGTGCATTACTGAGAGGGCCCAGAGATACCTCTCCGACAATCGGAGTGACAAATCCTAATCTTGAAATACGCCAACCCAACAAGTACCTTCGGAGACACCTGTAGAGCACCTTTATAATCACCAAATTACGTTGTGATGTTTGGTAGCACACAAAGTGTTCCTCCGGTAAACGGGAGTTGCATAATCTCATAGTCATAGGAACATGTATAAGTCATGAAGAAAGCAATAGCAACAAACTAAACGATCAAGTGCTAAGCTAACGGAATGGGTCAAGTCAATCACATCATTCTCCTAATGATGTGATCCCGTTAATCAAATGACAACTCATGTCTATGGTTAGGAAACATAACCATCTTTGATCAACGAGCTAGTCAAGTAGAGGCATACTAGTGACACTCTGTTTGTCTATGTATTCACACATGTATTATGTTTCCGGTTAATACAATTCTAGCATGAATAATAAACATTTATCATGATATAAGGAAATAAATAATAACTTTATTATTGCCTCTAGGGCATATTTCCTTCAGTCTCCCACTTGCACTAGAGTCAATAATCTAGTTCACATCGCCATGTGATTTAATACCAATAGTTCACATCACCATGTGATTAACACCCATAGTTCACATCGACATGTGACCAACACCCAAAGGGTTTACTAGAGTCAATAATCTAGTTCACATCGCTATGTGATTAACACCCAAAGAGTACTAAGGTGTGATCATGTTTTGCTTGTGAGAGAAGTTTAGTCAACGGGTCTGCCACATTCAGATCCGTACGTATTTTGCAAATTTCTATGTCAACAATGCTCTGCACGGAGCTACTCTAGCTAATTGCTCCCACTTTCAATATGTATCCAGATTGAGACTTAGAGTCATCTGGATCAGTGTCAAAACTTGCATCGACGTAACCCTTTACGACGAACCTTTTGTCACCTCCATAATCGAGAAACATATCCTTATTCCACTAAGGATAATTTTGACCAATGTCCAGTGATCTACTCCTAGATCACTATTGTACTCCCTTGCCAAACTCAGGGCAGGGTATACAATAGGTCTGGTACACAGCATGGCATACTTTATAGAACCTATGGCTGAGGCATAGGGAATGACTTTCATTCTCTCTCTATCTTCTGCCGTGGTCGGGTTTTGAGTCTTACTCAACTTCACACCTTGTAACACAGGCAAGAACTCCTTTTTGACTGTTCCATTTTGAACTACTTCAAAATCTTGTCAAGGTATGTACTCATTGAAAAACTTATCAAGCGTCTTGATCTATCTCTATAGATCTTGATGCTCAATATGTAAGCAGCTTCACCGAGGTCTTTCTTTGAAAAACTCCTTTCAAACATTCCTTTATGCTTTGCAGAATAATTCTACATTATCTCCGATCAACAATATGTCATTCACATATACTTATCAGAAATGTTGTAATGCTCCCACTCACTTTCTTGTAAATACAGGCTTCACCGCAAGTCTGTATAAAACTATATGCTTTGATCAACTTATCAAAGCGTATATTCCAACTCCGAGATGCTTGCACCAGTCCATAGATGGATCGCTGGAGCTTGCATATTTTGTTAGTACCTTTAGGATTGACAAAACCTTCTGGTTGCATCATATACAACTCTTCTTTAATAAATCCATTAAGGAATGCAGTTTTGTTTATCCACTTGCCAGATTTCATAAAATGCGGCAATTGCTAACATGATTCGGACAGACTTAAGCATAGATACGAGTGAGAAACTCTCATCGTAGTCAACACCTTGAACTTGTCGAAAACCTTTTTGCGACAATTCTAGCTTTGTAGATAGTGACACTACTATCAGCGTCCGTCTTCCTCTTGAAGATCCATTTAATATCAATGGCTCGCCGATCAATGGGCAAGTCAATCAAAGTCCATACTTTGTTCTCATACATGGATCTCATCTCAGATTTCATGGCCTCAAGCCATTTCGCGGAATCTGGGCTCATCATCGCTTCCTCATAGTTCGTAGGCTCGTCATGGTCAAGTAACATGACCTCTAGAACAGGATTACCGTACCACTCTGGTGCGGATATCACTCTGGTTTACCTACGAGGTTCGGTAGTAACTTGATCTGAAGTTACATGATCATCATCATTAGCTTCCTCACTAATTGGTGTAGTAGTCACAGGAACAGATTTCTGTGATGAACTACTTTCCAATAAGGGAGCAGGTACAGTTACCTCATCAAGTTCTACTTTCCTCCCACTCACTTCTTTCGAGAGAAACTCCTTCTCTAGAAAGGATTCATTCTCAGCAATGAATATCTTGCCTTCAGATCTGTGATAGAAGGTGTACCCAACATTTTCTTTTGGGTATCCTGTGAAGACGCACTTCTCCGATTTGGGTTTGAGCTTATCAGGTTGAAACTTTTCACATAAGCATTGCAACCTCAAACTTTAAGAAACAACAACTTATGTTTCTTGCCAAACCATAGTTCATACGGTGTCGTCTCAATGGATTTAGATGGTGCCCTATTTAACGTGAATGTAGCTGTCTCTAATGCATAACCCCAAAACAATAGCGGCAAATCAGTAAGAGACGTCATAGATCACACCATATCTAATAAAGCACGGTTATGATGTTCGGACACACCATTACATTGTGGTGTTCCAGGTGGCGTGAGTAGTGAAACTATTTCACATTGTTTTAACTGAAGGCCAAACTCGTAACTCAAATATTTTACTTCTGCGATCATATCGTAGAAACTTTTATTTTGTTACGATGATTCTCCACTTCACTCTGAAATTCTTTGAACTTTTCAAATGTTTCAGACTTGTGTTTCATCAAGTAGATATACTCATATCTGCTCAAATCATCTGTGAAGATCAGAAAATAATGATACCTGCCGCGAGCTTCAATATTCATCGGACCACATACATCAGTATGCATGATTTCCAACAAATCTGTTGCTTGCTGCATTGTTCCGGAGAACGGAGTCTTAGTCATCTTGCCCATGAGGCATGGTTCGCAAGCATCAACTGATTCATAATCAAGTGATTCCAAAAGTCCATCAGCATGGAGTTTCTTCATGCGCTTTACACCAATATGACCTAAACGGCAGTGCCACAAATAAGTTGCACTATCATTATTAACTTTGCATCTTTTGGTTTCAATATTATGAATATGTGTATCACTACGATCGAGATCCAACAACCATTTTCATTGGGTGTGTAACCATATATGTAAACAGAACAACAATTTATTCTCTTACTTAAATGAATAACCGTATTGCAATAAACATGATCAATCATATTCATGCTCAATGCAAACACCAAATAACACTTATTTAGGTTCAACACTAATCCCGAAAGTATAGGGAGTGTGCGATGATGATCATATCAATCTTGGAACCACTTCCAACACACATCATCACTTCACCCTTAACTAGTCTCTGTTCATTCCGCAACTCCCGTTTCGAGTTACTACTCTTAGCAACTGAACCAGTATCAAATACCGGGGGGTTGCTACGAACTAGTAAATACACATCAATAATCCGTATATCAAATATACCTTTGTTCACTTTGCCATCCTTCTTGTCCACCAAATACTTGGGGCAGTTCCGCTTCCAGTGACCAGTCCCTTTGCAGTAGAAGCACTTAGTCTCAGGCTTAGGACCATACTTGGGCTTCTTCACTTGAGCAGCAACTTTCTTGCCGTTCTTCTTGAAGTTCCCCTTCTTCCCTTTGCCCTTTTCTTGAAACTACTGGTCTTGTCTACCATCAACACTTTATATTTTTCTTGATTTCTACCTTCGTTGATTTCAGCATTACGAAGAGCTTGGGAATAGTTTCCGTTATCCCTTGCATATCATAGTTCATCACGAAGTTTTACTTGGTGATGGTGACAAGAGAATTCTGTCAGTCACTATCTTATCTGGAAGATTAACTCCCACTTGATTCAAGCGATTGTAGTACCCAGACAATCTGAGCACATGCTCACTGCTTGAGCTATTCTCCTCCATCTTTTAGCTATAGAACTTGTTGGAGACTTCATATCTCTCAACTCGGGTATTTTCTTGAAATATTAACTTCAACTCCTGGAACATCTCATATGGTCCATGACGTTCAAAACGTCTTTGAAGTCCCGATTCTAAGCTGTTAAGCATGGTGCACTAAACTATCAAGTAGTCATCATATTGAGCTAGCCAAATGTTCATAACGTCTGCATCTGCTCCTGCAATAGGTCTGTCACCTAGCGGTGCATCAAGGACATAATTCTTCTGTGCAGCAATGAGGATAAACCTCAGATCACGGATCCAATCCGCATCATTGCTACTAACATCTTTCAACTTAGTTTTCTCTAGGAACATATAAAACATAGGGAAGCATAACGCGAGCTATTGATCTACAACATAGATATGCTAATACTACCAGGACTAAGTTCATGATAAATTAAAGTTCAATTAATCATATTACTTAAGAACTCCCACTTAGAAAGACATCCCTCTAATCTTCTAAGTGATCACGTGATCCAAATCAACTAAACCATAACCGATCATCACGTGAAATGGAGTAGCTTTCAATGGTGAAGATCAATATGTTGATCATATCTACTATATGATTCACGCTCGACCTTTCGGTCTCAGTGTTCCGAGGCCATATCTGCATATGCTAGGCTCGTCAAGTTTAACCTGAGTATTCTGCGTGTGCAAAACTGGCTTGCACCCGTTGTAGATGGACGTAGAGCTTATCACACCCGATCATCACGTGGTGTCTGGGCACGACGAACTTTGGCAACGGTGCACACTCAGGGAGAACACTTCTATCTTGAAATTTAGTGAGAGATCATCTTATGAAGCTACCGTCAATCAAAGCAAGATAATATGCATAAAAGATAAACATCACATGCAATCAATATAAGTGATATGATATGGCCATCATCATCTTGTGCTTGTGATCTCCATCTCCGAAGCACCGTCATGATCACCATCGTCACCGGCATGACACCTTGATCTCCATCGTAGCATCGTTGTCGTCTCGCCAATCTTATGCTTCTACGACTATCGCTACCGCTTAGTGATAAAGTAAAGCATTACAGGGCGATTGCATTGCATACAATAAAGCAACAACCATATGGCTCCTGCCAGTTGCCGATAACTCGGTTACAAAACATGATCATCTCATACAATAAAATTTAGCATCATGTCTTGACCATATCACATCACAACATGCCCTGCAAAAACAAGTTAGACGTCCTCTACTTTGTTGTTGCAAGTTTTACGTGGCTGCTACGGGCTTAGCAAGAACCGTTCTTACCTACGCATCAAAACCACAACGATAGTTTGTCAAGTTGGTGCTGTTTTAACCTTCGCAAGGACCGGGCGTAGCCACACTCGGTTCAACTAAAATTGGAGAAACTGACACCCGCCAGCCACCTATGTGCAAAGCACGTCGGTAGAACCAGTCTCGCGTAAGCGTACGCGTAATGTCGGTCTGGGCCGCTTCATCCAACAATACCGCCGAACCAAAGTATGACATGCTGGTAAGCAGTATGACTTATATCGCCCACAACTCACTTGTGTTCTACTCGTGCATATGACATCTACGCATAAAACCAGGCTCGGATGCCACTGTTGGGGAACGTAGTAATTTCAAAAACAATCCTATGCACACGCAAGATCATGGTGATGCATAGCAACGAGGGGAGAGTGTTGTCCACGTACCCTCGTAGACCGAAAGCGGAAGCGTTAGCACAACGCGGTTGATGTAGTCGTACGTCTTCACGATCCGACCGATCAAGTACCGAACGCACGGCACCTCCGAGTTCAGCACACGTTCAGCCCGATGACATCCCTCTAACTCCGATCCAGCCGAGTGTTGAGGGAGAGTTTCGTCAGCACGACGGCGTGGTGATGATGTTGATGTTCTACCGACGCAGGGCTTCGCCTAAGCACCACTATAGTATTATCAAGGTGGACTATGGTGGAGGGGGGCACCGCACACGGCTAAGAGACGATCAACTTGATCAACTTGTGTGTCTAGAGGTGCCCCCTGCCCCTGTATATAAAGGAGCAAGGGGGAGGCGGCCGGCCTAGGAGGAGGGCGCGCCAAGGGGGGGGGGTCCTACTCCCACCGGGAGTAGGACTCCTCCTTTCCTTGTTGGAGTAGGAGTGAAGGAAAGAGGAGGAGAGGGAGAAGGAAAAGGGGGTTGCACCCCTTGTCCAATTCGGACTAGAGGGGGGGGGCGCAGGCCTCCTTCCTTTTGGCCTATCTCCTCTATTCCTGTATGGAACAATAAGGCCCATATACTCCCCGGCGAATTCCCGTAACTCTCCGGTACTTCGAAAAATACCCGAATCACTCGGAACCTTTCTGAAGTCCGAATATAGTCATCCAATATATCAATCTTTACGTATCGACCATTTCAAGACTCCTCGTCATGTCCCCGATCTCATCCGGGACTCCTAACTCCTTCGGTAAATCAAAACATATAAACTCATAATATAACTGTCATCGTAGCATTAAGCATGTGGACTCTACGGGTTCGAGAACTATGTAGAAATGACTGAGACACATCTCCGGTCAATAACCAATAGTGGAACCTGGATGCTCATATTGGCTCCTACATATTCTACGAAGATCTTTATCGGTCAGACCGCATAACAACATACGTTGTTCCCTTTGTCATCGGTATGTTACTTGCCCGAGATTCGATCGTCGACATCTCAATACCTAGTTCAATCTCGTTACCGGCAAGTCTCTTTACTCGTTCCGTAATACATCATCTTGCAACTAACTCATTAGTTGCAATGCTTGCAAGTCTTAGGTGATGTGCATTACCGAGAGGGCCCAGAGATACCTCTCCGACAATCGGAGTGACAAATCCTAATCTCGAAATACGCCAACCCAACAAGTACCTTCAGAGACACCTGTAAAGCACCTTTATAATCACTCAGTTACGTTGTGACGTTTGGTAGCACACAAAGTGTTCCTCTGGTAAACGGGAGTTGCATAATCTCATAGTCATAGGAACATGTATAAGTCATGAAGAAAGCAATAGCAACAAACTAAACGATCAAGTGCTAAGCTAACAGAATGGGTCAAGTCAATCACATCATTCTCCTAATGATGTGATCCCGTTAATCAAATGACAACTCATGTCTATGGTTAGGAAACATAACCATCTTTGATCAACGAGCTAGTCAAGTAGAGGCATACTAGTGACACTCTGTTTGTCTATGTATTCACACATGTATTATGTTTCCGGTTAATACAATTCTAGCATGAATAATAAACATTCATCATGATATAAGGAAATAAATAATAACTTTATTATTGCCTCTAGGGTATATTTCCTTCAGTCTCCCACTTGCACTAGAGTCAATAATCTAGTTCACATCACGATGTGATTTAATACCAATAGTTCACATCACCATGTGATTAACACCCATAGTTCACATCGACATGTGACCAACACCCAAAGGGTTTACTAGAGTCAATAATCTAGTTCACATCGCTATGTGATTAACACCCAAAGAGTACTAAGGTGTGATCATGTTTTGCTTGTGAGAGAAGTTTAGTCAATGGGTCTGCCACATTCAGATCCGTACATATTTTGCAAATTTCTATGTCAACAATGCTCTGCACGGAGCTACTCTAGATAATTGCTCCCACTTTCAATATGTATCCAAATTGAGACTTAGAGTCATCTGGATCAGAGTCAAAACTTGCACCGACATAACCCTTTACGACGAACCTTTTGTCACCTCCATAATCGAGAAACATATCCTTATTCCACTAAGGATAATTTTGACCAATGTCCAGTGATCTACTCCTAGATCACTATTGTAATCCCTTGCCAAACTCAGGGCAGGGTTTACAATAGGTCTGGTACATAGCATGGCATACTTTATATAACTTATGGCTGAGGCACAGAGAATGACTTTCATTCTCTCTCTATCTTCTGCTATGGTCGGGTTTTGAGTCTTACTCAACTTCACACCTTGTAACACAGGCAAGAACTCCTTTTTGACTGTTCCATTTTGAACTACTTCAAAATCTTGTCAAGGTATGTACTCGTTGAAAAACTTATCAAGCGTCTTGATCTATCTCTATAGATCTTGATGCTCAATATGTAAGCAGCTTCACCGAGGTCTTTATTTGAAAAACTCCTTTCAAACATTCCTTTATGCTTTGCAGAATAATTCTACAGTATCTCCGATCAATAATATGTCATTCACATATACTTATCAGAAATGATGTAATGCTCCCACTCACTTTCTTGCAAATACAGGCTTCACCGCAAGTCTGTATAAAACTATATGCTTTGATCAACTTATCAAAGCGTATATTCCAAATCCGAGATGCTTGCACCAGTCCATAGATGGATCGCTGGAGCTTGCATATTTTGTTAGTACCATTAGGATTGACAAAACCTTCTGGTTGCATCATATACAACTCTTCTTTAATAAATCCATTATGGAATGCAGTTTTGTTTATCCACTTGCCAGATTTCATAAAATGCGGCAATAGCTAACATGATTCGGACAGACTTAAGCATAGATACGAGTGAGAAACTCTCATCATAGTCAACACCTTGAACTTGTCGAAAACCTTTTTGCGACAATTCTAGCTTTGTAGATAGTGACACTACTATCAGCATCCGTCTTCCTCGGTCATGGGCTGATTGTTTGCGAATTTATTTCTGATGCGTATAACTTTATTTGCTGACGAGGTGTATGACCAGTAGCCCTCAAGGTGTCTGTCGGCCTAAAATCCGAGATGCACCTAAAGGAAAATATGAAACCGTTGATCCTAGTAGCTTCTGAGACTCGGGTCATGAAATCGGCCTGAGGACCAACTCCTAGCTCGGCAACATACATAGGAATAGAAACGTAGTGTAATATTTTAGAGGTAATAGTGATCGGCGGACGGGCCCTTGAGAGAGGGTTTTGAGAAGTCGCCGTAACCTATTAGCTTGAAGCCGTATAAGTCCCAGATGGTACTTATTGTTGTCCGAAGACGCGTTTGCCCATAGTTCGATCCAGCCGAACACTGAGCACTTTGAATTTTCTGCATTGAATAGGCAATGCAGTAGCCCCCGAGACACTGGTCGGGTGGCAACACTAGATCAGGGGATCGATACGCCCCTTTAATATTAGTGAATGATAAGCCCGAAGCCCGGTAGCCCCCGAGCCTTAATGTGGGCACGGGTGACTGAATTAAGGATCGATATCCAGAGTAAAATCACAAATTATGTGTAATGATTCTATGTATCCAAGTACTTTACATCATTAATGCTTGGATCCGCACTATACAAAACTTTGTTGACCGACCATCGGCTCCAACCTCCTCGGCCAGAAGCCGGTAAGTGTTTATCCTACTTTATAATGCCATTATAAGGGCAAAGATTTATGGAAAACAAGGCAATCTGGCCATACGGTTTTGTAAACAAAGGTACACCGAGAGATATGAAACATCTTCCAAAGAAAATAATCCCGCTATCGGTTCCTTTCTTTGGGTTGTCATGCTGATCATGATCATGAAACCTCACCTCCAATCAATGTGGGAGGAAAATATTGAGGATTTAGTTCGGGGAAAGTTCCCAAACTCTATGGTATTAATGAACCAAAATTTTCACTTCCATCATTGCCGACCAATTATATCCTTTAAGCTCGCTAGCTTTCGGCTTCACCCAGTCTGAGGTACTAACTCGGATGACCCGGTAGTAACAATCACAGAGGTGCTCCCTTTACCGCCTAGCCAAACAATCAGGAACATAGGGGTAAGCACAGAGCCAGGCAACCCAGGTTGGCCAAAATCTTAAGTCAAATTGATGCATATTTATGGCTTTATAATGATGATTATGGAAGGTAGCCCTCGTATATAAAATACGAACGCCGATGATATATTTATTTTGACTCCATTGCGACCATTTTTCACTTGAAAGTGGCCCCTCGTCGGCTTCTACCTTTTTGTAGATACTACGCAGGGTGTTTCCGCAATAACAAGACAACCCTTAGCCGACGTCTCGGTGCCCAAAGGCGGTTATGTTAGCGGAAACGAGGCAATCAGATATGCGGGCTTTATAACTTTCACTTAGTCATAGGAGCTTTCAATTGGGGAAGCTAGCTACGAGCCCCCGGTTAGTGTTCGGCGACAGCCGAGGTCAAGCCGTAAACACTTCGGCCAATGTTATGAACGGCCCGTCATTTAACATAGTCATCAGATCGCTGACAAATTTACACTTATTGTGGAAGTCAGTTTTTGGCTTTCTCCACTGAGGTGCTTAACCATGCGAGCTGGAAGCACAATCGCAGTGGTTCTCCCTTTGCATTCCTAGCCGAACAAAGCGGAACGTAGGAGGCAAGCATAGGAGCCGGGCAACCCAACTATTGACCAAAGACACAATTCGAAACCGATGCGTATATAGCAATATCCGAGAATGTTTTTGCCGAATCTCTAAAGGTGTCTGGAGTTGCACTTTGAGACTTATGCTAGAAACACACAAATGTTTAAAAGTGCCATAGGCTTGAAAACCCAAAAAACTTCAGGAAAAACTTGACGT
This sequence comes from Triticum aestivum, assembly GCF_018294505.1. NCBI lineage: Eukaryota > Viridiplantae > Streptophyta > Magnoliopsida > Poales > Poaceae > Triticum > Triticum aestivum. The sequence goes on from NC_057803.1 coordinate 41,273,524, forward strand.
CCGAACTAAATCAAGTGTTCGGTGCCAATCCGAAAATTGGTCTTAGAAAAAATTGTGCTTCTGTCGTGCTTTAACATGACACATCCGATCTCAAGACTTCAAGTGGGTCAGCCTATGGCTTCAAGCTCCTTATCCCGAAGGCGGGGTGCTTCTCTGAGGCCAGTTTAGCGAACTAAACTCGAGCGACTTTAAAGAGAAGCTAGGCTATCCGGCTATTGACCATGCACTCGAGTCGAAAAAGGAGCGGTAGAAAAAGACTTTGCAACGACCAAGAAGAAAACACATTTACTATAAAACGGCTCATATAAATTTTAAGAGCCCCCAGTGAACTTGGGTAAAAGAATTTTATGTATAATGATTGTATGTACCGAAGTACTTATATCATATATGTGTTCACCCGAACTTTTAAACGTGTCTTAACCGACTGTCGGCTTCTCCCTCTTCGGTCAAGGGCCGAAAAGTGTTATGTACTCCACCTGTCGAGAATATCAACGGTGCTTTCGATAAACAGGCAATCAGGCCATAAGGCTGTAACGGACAAAGCACGCTTAGGGAACGTATGATATATTACCGACGAAGTGTAAGAAGCATCTTCGAAGAAAATAGTACCCCATCGATACCTTTCTTTGGTTGCTCATCGTTACTATGAGACTTGTGCAATAGATTTTTGTACTCATGAGTTTTGTTGTGAGCCGACCATGATTGAAAACAATAAGAGCGCTAGCTTTCGGCTTCACCCAGTTTGAGGTCTGAGCTCGGATGACCCGATCGTGACAATCGCAGAGGTGCCCCCTTTACTCCCTAGCCGAACAATCGGGAACATAGGGGTAAACACAGGAGCAAGGCAACCCAGCTTGCAGAACACTTAAGTCAACATGGTGCATATTGTGGCGTAATACACGAACAAGGAACGAAGCCATACAAGTATAATCATATGCAAGAGGAAAGGCTTCGTAAAGGAAGCCCCCAAGTAAACGGGGTATTTAAATTTGTGTGTCACAAACAAAGTTTTGACAAGGAAGTTTTTCACAAACAACTTTTTGCCAAAAAAGTATAATGCTTGGTCGAACCGAACAAAATTGAAAACTAAAAGCTTTTGAGCATGAAAGTGACTTAGCTGGTTAATGTGCTCGGTATTGATGACGCGGTTCGAGCTTACAGCGAGATGAGCTCCCAGCCCCCAAGCCGGTCCCGAGGTGGCAAAGCAAAGATCTTGATGCTCCGAAGTGGCGACATAGCACGGCCGATGCAGGCTGGCAGTGTGACGCCGAAGTACCCGGCGTGGGTTAATGAAGTGATGACGAAGCCCCCGGTCGAGCCGAGGTGACGTGGCATGTCGATACAGCAAGGTGACAGCGCTGCTCAATCCGGATCATTTACCTGTGCACAAAAGATAGTGCAAGCCGGAGATAATAGTAATAATAATAATATTTTTTAAAAAAGGATGCATGATTAATAATTTTTGCAAAGTGAGTAATAAATGAAATATGGCCTGTGTGTCGAACACTCGATGAGGTAGAGCCCCCTCAGCTGCCGAAGTCCCGAGGTAACCGAACTTGTCGATATGGCAATTCGACTAACAAGATGATCACACAAGCCGATTTAGGCCGATTGGGACGACAACGTCGGCTTGCCGAAGTGACCGCGTGACGCAGTCGAAGTCGATTACCTACACATGTAAAATAGTGTAGTCCAATCATAATAATATAAATATATAAAAATCATCGCGTAATTAATTTATGCAAAAAATTTATTTTAAACATATGTGGCCTGCTGCCGAAGTCAATGTCGATGCAGGGTGTCGGCGTGCTGCGGTAAAGGCGTGGCAAAGCCGAACCACCACGTGACTGTCGTTAATGTGGCCACCATTTGATAGACCTGTGTACAGATGATGGAACAAACCAGAGTAGTAATTCCTCAGGAAAAATAAACCCAAACAAGCAAAAATTACTGGGATTAATAGCACCTGGTTTATTTGTTGTAGCAATCTGAAGAAAGGCGACTCCCAAAATTGAGACTCGATCCGCACACCCATTACCTGATGGGCAATAAAGCAATGACATGGCGATGCTGGCAAAGGTTGGCTCGCCGAGGCAAAGCCCCCGGTCCAACTAACGTGACGAAGCTGGTCGACTAGTGACACCGAAGTCATCGGAGTATGTTGATGAAGAAATAGCGAAGTCCCCGGTCTAGCCGAGGTGTCGAAGCCTCCATGTCAGCCGATGAGTCAAAGCAGGTCGGCCGGTGATGCCGAACCACCGGAGTAGGTTTGATGAAGATATGTTGAAGCCCCCGGTCCAGCCGAGGTGACAGAGCAGGTCGGTAAGGAGATGTTGTAGCTGCCGTGTCAGCCGAGGTGTTTAAGCAGTTCGGCATGATGGACATCGGCTTGAAGAAGCAATAGTGGGGCCATGCCAACGTTGGTCGTAATTTGTAACGCAGCCAATGTCGGCTCAATGAAGTGACCATGCGGCGATGCCGGTGTGCCCGCTCCGTGTGATCCGTGGGGTGGCGATGTTGGTGATGATTTATCCTTTGCGATTTCGAACGCTTGTTCAGCTCGCTGAGATGATGATCCAAAGAAATTGAGCTTGGCTCAACAAAGCAGCGACGTGTCTAGTGCAGGTCGGCAGCCGTGAAGCAATATTGCCGGACTGGTTTGACACCAGCATGACGGTGAAGATTACCTTTGAAAAGGAGAAAAAATTGTGAGCATGTGTTTGGAAACAAAACACAATACCCTATAAAGAGATTCTTCCAAAAAGGTTGTCCAATATCTTGTTCATGAAGAGAGATGTACTCAGGTCGGATTCGTATTCGCAGAAAACATATCCGAAAATTGATGCACTAATCGGAAGGTTCCCGGAGTTTGAACGGCCAGGTCGAGCTGAAATTTTGAGAGGTGGTAGATATGGAAATTCCACATCAGATGAACGGTTGGATCTTACAAATAACCTCCGAGCTGGGATCTGGAGACCACGCCCTAAACTCTTCCTGATTCCCATCCAGACTCGACAGGTCTCCGGTATATCTCATATCGGCGGAGATTGCTCAATCGGAACATGACGAAATTTTTATAGAGTTGTTGTAGACTCAATTCCGCACAATTCCACTGAAGGATTCGTCAAAGAGATGCTCGAGGAGGTGGTGGCAGCGGATACAAGTGTGCTGCCCGAAAGAACAGCACGGTCGCCCGAGGGCAATGTTGACGTTGAGCCCCCGAGCTCCAAGGATGATTCCTCCATGATCATGATAGAGAAAGGAGTTGATGTTTGATGAAGTCCCTCGTCCAAACATGACGATTGGAGGCAGGCCACGGTCCTTGGTCAAGCAAAGGTGACCAGTCGAGCCGGCAACGAAGACGCCAACGTCGCAGTTGATCTCCAGGCGAGCCATTGATCCTTTGTCAATCTCACAGCGGAACTCTCAATGAAAGCACCATTGTCAGTGTCAAAACCGGCAGATCTCGGGGTAGGGGGTCCCAAGGTGTGGATTTAGGATCGATGGTAACAGGGACGATGAACACGGTGTTTTACCCAGGTTTGGGCCCTCTTGATGGAGGTCAAACCCTATGTCCTACTCTTGTTTATATTGATGGAGTATCAAGTACAGAGTTGATCTACCTTGAGATCATATGTTGTGGTCTAAAGCCTAAGGGTATGATGAATAATGTCATAATGATCTATTGACTAGCCTGGCCTCGGCTTATATAACATACCGAAGGCCTAGGATAACAAGAGTCCTAGTCGAATACGTCGGTGGAGAGGAGTCCTTGTCTTGATCACCAAGTCTTGTGGAATCTTCCTCGTATATGTCATTGGCCATCCGTACTGGCCCATTAGTGAACTGTCGTGGGGGTCCTCGGCCTGACCCACTGATCGGGAGACGACGTGGTGAGTACCCCATAGTCCAGGACACCGTCATACGTCCTCTACTTTCTTGTTGCATGTTTTACGTGGCTGCTACGGCTTCCAGCAAGAACCGTTCTTACCTATGCATCAAAACCACAACAATTTTTCAACAAGTGTGTTGTTTTAACCTTCAATAAGGACCGACTGTAGTCAAATTTGATTCAACTAAAGTTGGAGAAACATACACCCACCAGCCTCCTTTATGGAAAACAAGTTGCATGTTTGTCGGTGGAACCGGTCTCATGAACATGGTCATGTGAGGTTGGTCCGGGCCGCTTCATCCAACAATACCACCGAATCAAAATAAGATGTTGGTGGGAAGTAGTATGACTATTATCGCCCACAACTCTTTGTGTTCTACTCGTGCATATCATCTACGCACAGACCTGGCTCGGATACCACTATTGGGGAACATGGCATACAATTTCAAAAATTTCCTATTCTCACGCAAGATCTATCTAGGAGATGCATAGAAACGACAGGGGGAGAGTGTGTCCATGTACCCTCGTAGACCAAAAGTGGAAGCGTTAGGTTAACGTGGTTGATGTAGTCGAACGTCTTCATGATCCAACTGATCCAAGTACCGAACGTACGACACCTCCGTGTTCAGCACACGTTCAGCTTGATGATGTACCTCGAACTCTTGATCCAGTAAAGGGTCGAGGGAGAGTTCCGTCAGCACGACGGCGTGGTGACGGTGATGGTGATGTGATCCGTGCACGGCTTCGCCTAAGCACTACGACACTATGACTGGAGGAGTAAACTATGGAGGGGGGCGCCGCACACGGCTAACAATGTTTGTTGTGTGTTCTAGGCGCCCCCTCCCCACATATATATAGGTGGGAGGGGGAGGGGGACAGCCATGGGGCGCCCCAAGTAGGAGGAATCCTACTTGGGGACCTCCTCCAATTCGGCCTCCCCCTTTCCTTATCTCCGAAGGGGGTGGGGGGAGGAAAGAGGGGAGAGGGGAAAGGAAGGGGGAATCATATTCCCTCTATTTCCTTTCCTCCTCCCCCTTTCCTTTATCCACTTAGGCTGGCCCATATGGGGGCGCACCAGTCCCCTATGGGCTGTTCTGTCCCGCCCTAGGCCCAATAAGGCCCATATCTTTGACGAGGGGTGCCCGGAACCCCTTCCGCTGACCCGATACGAATCCGGTACCCCCAGAACACTTCCAGTGTCTGAATACTATCATCCTATATATGAATATTTACCTCTTGACCATTTCTAGACTCCTCATCATGTCCGTGATCTCATTCGGGACTCCGAACAACATTCGTTCACCAAATCACATAACTCATATAATACAAAATCGTCATCGAAACATTAAGCATGCGGACCCTACGGGTTCGAGAACTATGTAGACATGATCGAGACACATCTCTGATTAATAACCAATAGCGGAACCTGGATTCTCATATTGGTTCCTACATATTCTACGAAGATCTTTATCGGTCAAACCGTAATGACAACATACGTCATTCCCTTTGTCATCGGTATGTTACTTGCCCGAGATTCGATCGTCGGTATCTTCATACCTAGTTCAATCTCGTTACCGGCAAGTATCGTTACTCATTCCGTGATGCATCATCCCGCAACTAACTCATTAGTCACATTGCTTGCAAGGCTTATAGTGACATGCATTACCGAGAGGGCCCAGAAATACCTCTCCGATACTCGGAGTGACAAATCCAAATCTTGATCTATGCCAACCCAACAAACACCTGCGGAGACACCTGTAGAGCATCTTTATAATCACCCAATTACGTTGTGATGCTTGATAGCACACAAGGTGTTCCTCGGTATTCAGGAGTTGCATGATCTCATAGTTAGAGGAATATGTATAAGTCATGAAGAAAGCAATAGCAATAAAACTTAATGATCATTATGCTAAGCTAATAGATGGGTCTTGTCCATCACATCATTCTCCAATGATGTGACCCCATTCATCAAATGACAACACATGTCTATGGTCAGGAAACTTAACCATCTTTGATTAACGAGCTAGTCAAGTAGAGTCATAGTAGGGACACTTTGTTTTGTCTATGTATTTACACATGTACTAAGTTTCCGATTAATAAAATTCTAGCATGAATAATAAACATTTATCATGATATAAGGAAACATAAATAACAACTTTATTATTGCCTCTAGGGCATATTTCCTTCAATTGCAAAAAATGACCAAAACTAAATTTGTCAATTCTCAACAAATTTTATTCATCATACTTCTTATATGTGAAGTCATCACTCTCCATAAGATTACTATAAGATCCTTTCATTTCTTTTTATTCTTTCTCTTGTTTTATTCCCTCAAAATCATAGCAAGAAAGCAAAGCCCTCAACTCAAAAATACTCTTTATATATATATATATATATATATATATATATATATATATATATATATATATATATATAACTCACAGACTCGATTACATAGATAGAGATCAAAACAAAACTCAAAGCTAGATCATACTAAAAACTTTATTCTACTAGATCAAGATATAACCAAAAGGATTGAACTAAGAAAAACGATAAAGGTAAAGGTGTGATGGTGACACGATACGGTGCACCTCCCCCAAGCTTGGCACAAGCCAAGGGGAGTGCCCATACCCATGCATTTAGATCTCTTTCTTCGGAGGTGGTGATGATGAAGTTGTTGATGTTGTAGGCTTGTCATCCATCTTCCAAGGCATAGGCTCACCATCATAGAAGGATGAACGAGTCTCCGAGATACTCAAATCTGCAACCAAACTCATCTTCTAAATTTGTATTCATACTCACAGTTTTGGTTTTGCGGGTCATAGATTTGGGCTTGGACGTGCTCAATTTTCTCGTGAAGCTTGAAGATGGCCTCGCCAATGTCCTTGGCACACAACTTGTGTTTATTGGTAAATTCCGTGATCATCATGGGATTGACGTTGAGTCCACATTCCACCATCCCTTGACACTTGAAAACTGGCTGCTCCATTACTTCGAGTCTTGTCTCCATGCTTCTGATCTTCTTTAGCCCTTCAACATCGCGGATGTGCAGCACCCCCTCACGCATCTCAATGGCTTGAGGGTGTTGCAGTGATGTCTACTACACAACTTGTTCTTATAGACTCGTGTTGGGCCTCCAAGCGTAGAGTTTTGTAGAACACTAGCAAATTTCCCTCAAGTGGATGACCTAAGGTTTATCAATCCATGGGAGGCGTAGGATGAAGATGGTCTCTCTCAAACAACCCTGCAACCAAATAAAAAAAGTGTCTTGTGTCCCCAACACACCAAATACAATGGAAATTTGTATAGGTGCATGATACGTCTCCAACATATCTATAATTTTTGATTGCTCCATGCTATATTATTTATTGTTTTGAATGTTTATGGGCTTTATTATTCACTTTTATATCATTTTTGGGACTAACCTATTAACCCAGAGCCCAGTGCCAGTTTTTGTTTTTACCCTGTTTTAGGGTTTCGAAGAAAAGGGAAATCAAACGGAGTCCAATTGACCTGAAACTTCACGGAACTCATTTTTGGAAGGAAAGAAGCCCAGAAGACTTGGAGTGCACATCGGGGGACCTGCGAGGAGGCCACGAGGCAGGGGGCGCGCCCACCCCCCTGGGCGCGCCCTCCACCCTCGTGGGCCCCTCGTGGCCCCCCTGACGTACTTCTTCTGCCTATATATCTCCATATACCCTAAAAAAATCAGAGAACACAATAGATCGGGAGTTCCGCCGCCAGAAGCCTCCGTAGCCATCGAAAACCAATCTAGACCCATTCTGGCACCCTACCGGAGGGGGCAATCCTTCTCTGGTGGCCATCTTCATCATCCCGGTGCTCTCCATGACGAGGAGGGAGTAGTTCTCCCTCAGGGCTGAGGGTATGTACCAGTAGCTATGTGTTTGATCTCTCTCTCTCTCTCTCGTGTTCTTGAGGTGATACGATCTTGATGTATCACGAGCTTTGCTATTATAGTTGGATCTTATGTTTCTCCTCCCCTTTACTCTCTTGTAATGAATTGAGTTTCCCCTTTGGAGTTATCTTATCGGATTGAGTCTTTAAACATTTGAGAACACTTGATGTATGTCTTGCCGTGCGTATCTGTGGTGACAATGGGATATCACGTGATTCACTTGATGTATGTTTTGGTGATCAACTTGCGGGTTCCGCCCATGAACCTATGCATATGGGTTGGCACATGTTTTCGTCGTGATTCTCTGGTAGGAACTTTGGGGCACTCTTCGAGGTCCTTTGTGTTGGTTGAATAGATGAATCTGAGATTGTGTGATGCATATAATATAATCATACCCACGGATACTTGAGGTGACATTGGAGTATCTAGGTGACATTAGGGTTTTGGTTGATTTGTGTCTTAAGGTGTTATTCTAGTACGAACTCTAGGGTTGTTTGTGACACTTATAGGAATAGCCCAACGGATTGATTGGAAAGAATAACTTTGAGGTGGTTTCGTACCCTACCATAATATCTTCGTTCGTTCTTCGCTATTAGTGACTTTGGAGTGACTCTGTAAGTGCATCTAGTGCCACCCCTAGTTGGTTTTGGAGTATTGATAACAAACCTAGTTGAGGGACTAATGTGTTTATGAGAATTGCAGGATAACACAGGTAGAAGTCTCTCATTGATTCAGTTTTCCTACCAGAGATGACCCCTAAAAATGTATGAAGACATTGAAGTCAAAGGTGGTATATGAAGATATTCACATTGAAGACTATGACAAGAGAAGACACCACATGAAGCCTATGGAGCTCGAAGACTTAGATCTTTCGTAGTTCTTTTTCTTTTGTGTTGAGTCATAGGAACCACCGTACTGTTAAGTGGGGTCCAAGAGAACCAGTCAGAATGACTGAAGTGATGCCTAACCAAAAACCTATGTCTTCGAGTGAAGACTATGAGAGCGAATCTTGTCCAGAGTCGGACAAGTTAGCTTTGCTTGTAGCCCAAGTAAAGTTGTCGTGTGAGTTTGAAATCTGACCGTTGGAACACGTGTCAGTTCCTTAGTGACCCAGGGTCATTTCGGACAAATCAGGTCGGGTTGCCAAGTGGCTATAAATAGCCCACCCACCACAACCATAAATGGTTGGCTGCTCAGATTAAGAGTACGGCTTTTGTCGTTTGAGAGCAACCCACCTCGAAGCCTTTGAGAGAATTCCTTGCGAGGATAAAGCCCTGACCACCCAGAGCCAAAGAGAATTGGGCATCACTTAAGTCTTCTTGTCTGTGTGATTTGAAGACTTATTACACTTGAGGACTGTGCATCCTCCAGACGGTTAGGCGTTGCGTTCTGAGCATCCAAGAGACATTGTGGATTGCCGGTGAACAAAGTCTGTGAAGGTTTGGGAGTCTACCTTGAAGACTTACCATAGTGATTGGGTGAGGTCTGTGTGACCTTAGCTCAAGGGGAATACGGTGAGGACTGGGTGTCCTGAGCTGCATGTTCAGGACTGGGTGTCCGGGACTATGTGTCCTAAGGTTTAAATACCTAGCCGCCCAAACCAAACGTACAGTTGTCACAACAACTGGAACTGGTCCAACAAATCATTGTCTTCAACGAGTCACTAGTTTCATCTTCCCTTCCCTTTACTTACTGTTGCTCCTTGTGAAGTCATTGTATGTTTGCACTATCTTTTGTCTTCACTGAGTGACTGCATGTTCTGTATGGCTTCATAATATCTTCCTACCTGATCCTTACTACATTGCCGCTATTAAGTCATTGTGCTTTCACTTTATTGAATACTTGACTATGGCATGCCTAGTGTAGTCTACCTTCCGCTGCATGGTAATAGGTCTATTTCTATCGTTTGTCTTCATAACTTCCATGTTTTGAAGACTTTCATAAAAATCGCCTATTCACCCCCCCTCTAGTCGATATAACGCACTTTCAATTGGTATCAGAGCAAGGTGCTCCCTTGTTCTGTGTGATTCGGTTTAACCACCTGGAGTTTTAGCTATGTCGACTGCAGGGATAATTAAAGTCTCCGCTGCGTGCCCCGTCTTTGATGGAACTGAATATCCCTACTGGAAGAATAAGATGCGCATGGATCTTGAAGCCATTGATGTCGACCTATGGTATGTCGTCGAAAACGGAGTTCCCAAGGCTGGAGAAGGTGTCACTGCTGCTGACGTCAAGAAATTTGTTCAACTGGACTCTACTGCCAAGAATATCATCTGTGGTCACCTGACCAAAGGACAGTATGGCCGTGTGAGTGCTTTGAAGACATCTAAGCTAGTCTGGGACTGGCTCTACAAGGTCAATGAAGGCATCTCATCCCAGAGAGATCAGAGAATCAGTGTCCTTCGCAACCTCTTCAACCGCTTCAAGAGAAATGACAATGAGAATGTCCAGCACACATTTGACCGACTCACTGACATCACAAATGAGCTTCAAGCCCTCGGTGCTACTGAGATCACCAAACATGAAGTCGTCAAGACACTACTGAGATCACTTGATAGTTCGTTTGACATCCTAGCCCTGATGATTCAAGAACGTCCTGATTTCAAGACACTCAATCCATCTGACATGCTTGAGAGGCTCAATACACATGAGTTTCAGCTTTCTGAGAAAAGAGATATCTACGGTCCAAACTATGGGCAAACTCGTGCCTTGAAGGCAAAAGTTGTCTCCTCATCTGAAGAAGAGTCTGATAACAGTTCTGATGATCCTGAAGACATTGGAAGGGAACTTGCTATGCTTGTGAAGAAGTTCCAAAAATTCACCAAGAAGAAAGGCTTCAGAAAGTCTTCCCGATCAAGCTCAAGGAATGATGAAGCTTCTGCTCACGACTACAAGAAGAAAACATGTCACAAGTGCAAGAAACCTGGCCACTTCATCTCTGAGTGTCCACAGTGGGACAATGAGAACAAAAAGAAGAAGAAGAGCAAGGAATATGACTCTGGCGACAAGAAGAAGAAGAAATACTCAAAGTCTTCGTCCAAGTCTTCCTCAAAGTCTTCATCACACAAGAAGAGCTCATCTGGCAAGGCACGTGCGTTTTTTGGCAAGGAAATGGATTCAGAGGAGGAGTCCGCTTCTGAGGAGGCGGAGGTGGAGTCTGAGGAGGAGTCTGATTCAGGCGTCGCAAGTCTGGCTACAGCATACGTTGCTAAGTCCATCTTCAATACTGAAGACAATGACCTCGTCACTGACACCGATGCAAATGACAAGGACTACTCCGCTTCTACCTACTGCTTCATGGCACGTGGTGCCAAGGTAAACACACGCACTACTCACTATCAAACATCTAGTGACGATGACTCTGATTGTGACTCAAAACCCAGCTACAAAACACTTGCTAAAATTGCAACTGAACAACAGAAAGCTATGGAACATATTCAAAAACTGCTAGACAGAAGCGATGATCTGTTAGGTGCTGAAATGACTCGATCTGAATCCTTAATTGAAGACATAAAAAATCTTCACGTTAAGTATCAGGAACTTGAAAGTCGTCATGAAACTCTCTCAACAACTCATGTAAAGCTTTCCTATGATTATCTTCAAAGGAAGCAAGATCTTGAGAAATTGAGAGCGGTTCATGAAGATCTTCAAAAGGAAAACGAGTCACTTCGCGCCAAACAGATTAGTCCCGCTCAGGAAGGATTTGAACCACCATGTCTTAAATGCATTGTAACATCCCAAATTTTCAATTTGGAATGTTATACATTAGGTCATCATGCATATCATATTTTGTTTTGCTTTTGGTTTTGATCCTAGAAAATCCTAAGCAACTCAAGGACCCACGGAGAGAGTTGGGGATTTCGTTATTTACATATTTGAGTCTTCTCAAATTATGTAAACAGGACCATTTGATTTTATTTATTTTATCATCAATTATTTCTATTACAAAAATATGAGAGCGGGAATAAAATGACTTTCCCAAAATATAGAAATATTGAGGATTTAATAAAAAAATCAAATAAGTTTTATTTCGGAGTTTTTCGGTATTTTTATTTGAATTTAGGAAAATGCGCGTTTTTCAAAGTTGTAGTTTGGGCCCAGATAAATGTTCACTTTATCGGGCTTGATTTTAGGAACCCACCAAAATTTATCTCGTGATTTTTGGAGTCCGTTTAGTATTTCTTTTTATTTTTCTTCCGAGCGGATTTATATAAAAAAAACTGGAACCGACTCCGGGCCGTACCCGGCCAGGAAACCGCCGGCCAGGCCTTTATATAGCGCCCGCCCAGGCGAGAGAGAGAGAGCCAGGCCAGCCCCTGCGAAACCCTAGCCGCCGCCGCCGGAGCCGCGCGCCTTTCGAGGTTCGCCACCACCTCGTTTTCCGTGCTGTTAAAAAAAATTTATGTTCGTCGTTTTTCCTTTTTCGTCGGATTTTCCGCGGTTATTTTCTGATCGCGATTTCTGATCCGATTTTCGTTTTAGTATAACTTTTCGCTCGTTTATCGGAATCAGGCGATTCAAGCGCCTGGAGTTTCATCTCGAAACCCTCTTTCCGAATAATCAACTTAAACAAGTTTTTGCTACTGTAAAATTTTCCCTAGATCCAGATTACTAGAACGAAGTTGTTTTCTTTCGCCGTTTGATTTCTTTTGCTTCGTTCGATTTGATTCTTTTTGCCAACCAGGGTTCTTAAGTTGAACTTTCTGGTTAGATCTTCTATTTGAGTTTTACCTGTGCATTAGATGAGTACTTATTGTATGCTTGTTGTTTGTCTGCGATAGAATACCCGGAGTGCGCCGCCTGTTACGTTGAATCTCTAGGTTTCGCGGATCATCAGCAAGGCAAGTAACACTTTGATCATACCTTTTCTACAACCCAGTTTTATTGCATTAGATCAATCCTCACACATTGCATGATTAGGATCTAATTAAATTGTGGGATGGGAAGTAGATGAGGTAGTACCTATTACCTATTTATTATCAAACCTTTGGGAGTTACTTCTACGTTTGCTCATTATGCCATGCTATGCTAGTAGACGTGGATTGGGTGAGTGATATCCATGACAGATGTGAGATTGATAATTAAGGGTTTATCTAAGGTGGCAACCTAACACACATCTGGGTGGATTGAGGCACCTGGGGTTACCAGGACTTGCCTGTTTTTCTTTGGACCGCCACCCAGGCCCAAAGGGATCATGAGATTATTCATACTAGAAACTTCCGTGTGCAGCCACAAGCCATTATGGGCTCTGGCATAGCTGACTAAGTTGTGCGAACTCTTACGGTGGTAGACTAGCAGATGTAGGGGAAAGTAGGTGTACCGGTCTACCCGTCTTAAGGTGCTAGCGCTTCTGAAAGACTGTGTCTCGGTCATCCGTCTTCTCAAACACCCTGCAGTGCGAGAAACCAAACGGAGGCGATCGAGTCTTGTGGGGAAAAGTGCGCAAACCTCTGCAGAGTGTAATAAACTAATCATGATTAGTCGTGTCCCCGGTTATGGACATCTTGAGTATCTAGTACCTGGATTATCCTATGAATCTCAACATGTTACTCTAAAATTAATATTGTTGGGTTTAATGATGTTACTTAATTGGGATTGAGAATGCTGTCAACCATTCTCAATGTTTCACAACCACCATGATAGTAATTAAATTTATTCCTTTGAAGTAGGGAAAATTGGCTTTACGCAAAAACAGTAACCATAGAGCTTTCCACCAGCCAAATATGCATATAGTATAGCTGTTGTATTCCATTACTCTCTATGTGTTACCTTGCCAGCATATTCCATGTGCTGACCCGTTTTTGAGCTGCAACGTTAATGTTGTAGACTTTTCAGACGACGATTAAGGAGTTTTAGGTCGTGGTTCTATACTCAGTGATGCCGTTGGAGTTGATGGACTCACTTATCTTCCAAGCCTTCCGCTGTTATCGTTATTAGATGGCCTTAAGCCATATTTATTGTAATAAGTTCTCTTTTGAGACACTCGATGTAATAAGTGTGTGATTGCTACTCTGCTATAAATCCTCCGAGTACTGTGTGGTGTCAGCATTACTGATCCAAGGATGGCACCGGAGCACAGAGATCAGACTGTTTGAGGTCTGGTCGCTACATGCATTGAGCGTGATAATGCTACTTCTGTTGCTGAATGTTCTACTGCTACTACTATTGCAATATCTTCAACTGTTGATGTGGTAACTAACCCCTCTGCTGAGGATACCACTGCTATTGCTGATGAGAATGCTAGGTTGAAGACATTGCTTGAAACAGGGATGTACAAAAGTCTTAAAGGGCATCAGACACTATGTGATGTCCTCAAAAAGCAGATACTGAACCGAAACCCGAGGAAAGAGGGTGTTGGGTTCGTAAGGAAAATGAATGTTGATGGCTCTTACTGGAAACCTGAGCAGTACCCCAAAACCATGTGGGTTGCTGCAAAGGAACCTTCAGCAGACCCATCCAATCTATCTGGCTTCACTTGTGCTAACCCCATTATCATTGATGAATCCTTTGATGCAAACTATATATTGTTTAAGAATCAGAATGGTGAAGTGTTTGCCAGGTACATTGGTACTAACTGCAGGAATGGACCGCCTATGAAGAAGATCTGGGTTCCGAAAAGGTGTCTGGAGAATCTTCCTGTGAATGTCATCATGACACCTCACGTGAAGAAGACAAACCTCAGACCAAAGGCTTCATACGGTCCAAAGGCTTCATACAGAAAGAGGACTCACCTGAGTTGCACTAACGCAAATGTTTTGTAGGGAAATCATACTCAAGCATATGAATATGAGAGCGGTTCATCAAACCACCATGTTCATAAGACCAAGAACTATTCTGCCTATTCTTATGAGTACTATTGACCGCCTGCAAGACTGTTTGCTAGGGCTCCAAAGCCAAAATTCTCAGATGCTGCACTTAGACTTATTGCTTCTCATCCACCCTTGAAGATGTGGGTGGCTAAGAAAGCTTAACTCTCTTTTGCAGGGAAAGGTCTCCAGCAGAATACCAAAATCGTCTGACGCCATTGCTGGGGACCTTAAACATCTTGTAGGGTGCAAGATCAAATGCCCGAATGGTCTTACTATGTACTTCGTTCCTGAATCGCTTGCTACTCTCCCTATTAGTCCTAATCTGGATCTAAGCTTTCATAACCCATTGGTTCGTCAAATGTTTTTGCTTCACAATGCTCTTGGTGAAGCCTATCCCCCTAACTGCACTGTAGGGTACGACACCAGCGTCTTCAGAATGGATTATTCATAGTGGGTGTACAAATCACATGACTGGCAAAAGAAGTCTTCTTATGGACTCAACCTTACGTCCATCCGACAAGAGCCACATCACATTTGCTGACACTGGTAAAAGTAAGGTATTGGGTCTAGGTAGAGTTGCAATCTCAAGGGATCAAAACATGGATAAAGTCATGCTTGTTGAATCCCTTGGCTTCAACTTAATGTCTGTCTCAATGCTTTGCGATTTGAACATGATCGTAATATTTGGAAAATATCGTTGCCTTGTACTAATGGAATCTGACAAGTCTCTAGTGTTTGAAGGGTATCGAAAATATGATTTGTATGTGGTAGATTTCTCAGCAGGACCACAACTTGCCGTATGTCTTCTAGCAAAAGCTTCAGAATGCTGGCTCTGGCATCGGAGGCTTGGGCATGCTGGCATGAGGAACCTCCACACCGTGGCAAAGAAGAAGCATGTCATAGGCATCGAGGGCGTCAAGTTCAAGAAAGATCACTTATGCGGTGCCTGTGAGGCAGGAAAGATGACGAGGGCCAAACATCCCTCGAAGACAATCATGAACACTACTCGACCCTTCGAACTGCTTCACATGGATCTTTTCAGTCCCACTCATTACTCAACTCTTACTACTACTGCATGCCTCTATGGCTTCGTTATTGTTGATGATTACTCTAGATACACTTGGGTGCACATAATCCTTTACAAGACTGAAGTGCAGGATGTCTTCAGACGCTTCGCCATCGAGCTATGAACAATTATGGCGCCAAGATAAAGCACATCAGAAGTGACAATGGCACTGAATTCAAGAACACTGGCCTTGATACATATCTTGATACCTTGGGCATCACACATGAATTCTCAGCCCCATACACGCCACTGCAGAATGGCGTCATCGAACGCAAGAACACTCATTGAGATGGCCAGAACGATGCTAGATGAATACAAGACCCCAAGAAAATTCTGGCCTGAAGCCATTGATACTGCATGCCATACAATCAATCGTGTTTATCTTCACAAGCTTCTGAACAAGACATCTTATGAGCTCCTTACTGGCAAGAAGCCAAATGTCAGTTACTTCAGAGTATTTGGCGCAAGGTGCTGGATCAAGGACCCACATCACACCTCAAAGTTTGCACCAAAAGCATATGAGGGTTTTATGCTTGGATATGGAAAGGATTCGCACTCCTACAGAGTCTTTAATCTCTTTCATTACAAAGTGGTTGAAACAGTGGATGTGCGGTTCGATGAGACCAATGGTTCACAAAGAGAGCAACTGCCAAATGTGCTAGATGAAGTTCCATACAGCGAATCAATCAAGCTAATGGGAACTGGAGAAATTATACCTTCTGAAGCTCATCCTGAAGAAGAACTTATCATCTCAGCACCTGATCAACATGAAGACAATGCTCAGCCTGAAGACATTCCTTCTAACAACGACAATGATCAGCAAGAGCAAAGTCTTCGCCCTGTACATCCTCGTGTTGCCAATGAAGTGCAGATTGAAAGAATAATTGATAGCATCAATGCACCCGGTCCACTCACTCGTTCAAGGGCAACTCAGCTAGCAAATTTCTGTGGGCACTTCGCATTCGTCTCAATAACAGAACCCAAGAAAGTTGAAGAAGCCTTCATGGAACCTGAATGGATTCAAGCTATGCAAGAAGAGCTTCAACAGTTTGAGCTGAATAATGTATGGGAACTAGTTAAGCGTCCTGATCCACGGAAGCACAATATAATAGGCACCAAATGGATATACCGCAACAAGCAAGATGAGCATGGTCAAGTTGTCAGAAACAAAGCTCGTCTCATTGCTCAAGGATATACTCAAGTGGAAGGCATTGACTTTGATGAAACATTTGCTCCTGTGGCTAGACTTGAAGCCACACGCATACTGCTGGCCTATGCAAATCATCACAACATACTTCTATCAAATGGATGTGAAGAGTGCTTTTCTCAATGGCAAGATTGAAGAAGAAGTGTATGTTGCACAACCGCCTGGCTTTGAAGATCCAAAACATCCTGACATGGTATACAAGCTCAACAAGGCACTGTATGGCCTCAAACAAGCCCCTCGGGCCTGGTATGACACACTCAAATACTTCCTGAAGAGCAAAGGCTTCATACCTGGTTCCCTAGACCCCACTCTCTTCATGAAGACATATGATGGTGAACTGTTTGTGTGCCAAATATATGTGGATGACATTATCTTTGGCTGCACCAATCAGAAGTACAGTGAAGAGTTTGGATATATGATGTAAGAGCAATATCAGATGTCTATGATGGGAGAGCTGAAGTTCTTCCTCGGTCTTCAAATACGACAACAACGCAACGGCATCTTCATATCTCAAGAGAAGTATCTCAAAGATTGCTTGAAGAAGTTTGGTATGCAAGACTGCAAAGGCTTCACAACACCTATGCCAGCCAAACATCATCTGGGTCCCGACGACAATGGTAAAGAGTTCGATCAAAAGGTATACCACTCCATGATTGGTTCTTTACTTTATCTATGTGCATCTAGGCCAGATATTATGCTTAGTGTTTGCATGTGTGCTCGATTTCAAGCGGCACCAAAGGAGTCGCATCACTTAGCTGTGAAGCGAATTCTTCGATATTTGGCTCACACCCCAACTCTAGGATTATGGTATCCAAAGGGCTCAGAGTTTGATCTGGTTGGATTCTCGGATGCTGATTATGCTGGTCACAAAGTTGATCGCAAGTCTACATCAGGCACATGTCACTTTCTGGGACGATCACTTGTATGTTGGTCTTCAAAGAAGCAGAACTGTGTATCTCTCTCCACTGCTGAATCTGAATACATTGCTGCTGGATCTTGCTGCGCTCAGCTTCTGTGGATGAAGCAAACACTCAAGGACTATGGCATTCATCTGAAGCAAGTGCCACTTTACTGCGACAACGAAAGCGCCATCAAGATCGCCAACAACCCAGTTCAGCACTCGAAGACAAAGCACATTGAAATTCGTCATCACTTTCTCAGAGATCATGTTGTGAAGGAAGATATTGATATCATACACGTCAACACTGAAGAGCAATTGGCAGATATCTTCACCAAGCCCTTGGATGAGAAGAGATTTTGCAAGTTACGGTGTGAGCTAAATATCCTGGAATCCTCAAATGTCCTGTGATCAGGCACACATCCTAACCCTTATGCATATTGATGACTTAGATGTGCAACACACGAAGTAAAGTATATCTTCAATCAATAAAGACATACATTCTAAGTGTGAATTCATTAATGTGGAATTTGACTTCGGAGCGCCACGATAATTGTGCGCCGTGTCTGGGTCTAATACTTCCTATACGGTGGGTAACACCACCACCAAATGTTCTATTTTGAAGTGTTTCACTCATGGCGTTACCTTGCAATGTCTTCACATTTGGTTTGGCTTCGATCTCAACATATCTTCATGATTATCTTCACTATGTTGATTATATATATATATATATATATATATATATATATATATATATATATATATATATATATATATTAGTGTTCTGTCCTCTATAGCATTCACTTATAGCTATGTCTTCATTGTTGAATCTTTTGAACTAAGTGAATGTGATCGGACCCTAACCTCTCTATGCTTTCTATCTCAAATTATATCTCTCCAAATCATATGCATTCTATTGAAACTGTCGAATGTCTTCTCTGCGTCCTTGTCAGCAGAAGATATAGAGACAACCATTAAGTCTGTTTTCAATGCTCATTCCTCCACATGAAACCCGGAGAAGTAGGAACGACCACCCGACAATCAAGGCGTGCATAGGACGTGGAACAAACCCCAACATTCCGCATAATGGCCACGTGTTTCTCAGATGCAAATCGCCAGGGGCACCTGTGTAATAGCGCAGTGCCGCCCATGTACCTATAAATACACACTTCACAGCGGTCATTATCTCTTCTTCCACTCTCGCACGAACCCTAGCGCCACCGCTAGCCCTCGACGACGCTGGCAACGAAGCGCTTCGCTGCCACAACCTCTCCGACGCCGTCTTCACGCTGACCGCGGACATCGTCCTCTCCACCGTCGCCGTAGGTGTCCTCCATCGCCAAGTTAGGGAATGGAAGATCGAACTGCTCGGCCTCATCTTCCACTTCGTCTAGCAGTTCTTAGTGTGGTAAATAAAACTTCCTTTTTACATCACCGTTGATCCTATGGATTTGTCACTTTCTACCACAAGCAGTTTCTATTCACACAAGTTAGATCTCTCTCATACTGCATCTCATAACATGCCTAGTATATTCACTTATGCTTCACAAAGTAGTTAGATTCCTCACTTGTACTGATCTGTGGATTCATACAAATCTGGAACCAACTCCTTATCTATGAGTGAATGTCTTCGCACGATGAGGTCAATGTCTTCTAAACTGATTTATCTTCAAAATCTTCTGAGAATGCATATGACCTCTTCCCCTTCCCTTGCACCTTAATGTTGTCACAGGTACATGTCCGTGGGAGAATCCTTTGGTTCTCATAGTCTGCATTCATTTGCAGAATTCTTATAGCATCACATTAATTCTCCCGAAGCCAGTTCCTGTTGGTCCAGCAAGCGAAAACCTTTGAAGCCTTTAAACGTGTTGAAGCCTTTCAAGTTAAAGTTTATGGCTTCAGAGAAAGCAGCAAGGAAGGGTGGCAGAAAGCGTCATGGAGAAACATCCAGAGATCTGCCAGATGAACTCTCAGAACTATACAAGACAGATCCTGAAGAGGATTACAATCAGCGCAAGACCCGAATCCAATGGATTCGAAGATATTGGGCAGAACAATGGTTCAAATACTGATTTGTAACCCAGGAATATGCTGAGAAAAACGCCATCAAGAGACCGTGGGGAGACATCCTATACAAGAATCTTCTGCCCAGGTCCAGAGATGAAGCCATTGAACAAGGCTTCTATCCCTGCATGGTCCGTGGGCCACAGCCTGCTGATGCACACCCATCGTCACTACTATGGTGTCGTGACGACAATCTGTTCAAGCGCAACTTCCAGTTTGCCCAGAACTCAGCGAAGCAGAACAAGAAGACTTTGTGGTTAGACTTCAACCCTGGTCCCTCGGCACCAAGGGCAGATGGCACACGAGATGCAGAACCCAATGTCATAGGTCCTTTCTACAACCTTGAAGGCCTCATCACGCGCATCTTAGTTCAAGGGACTGCAGTGAATGAGCCTGCAGCTGACGCTGAATCAGAAGAAGCTCCTATAGCGCCGAAGACAAAGAAGATGAAGAAGCCTAAAGCTTCAAAGCCTGCCCCCTCACCAAAAATCTCAAGGGCGAAGCCACTGGCAACTGCACCTCCTGAAGACAGTGTGCAGTCCGAAGACTTATCTCGCATCTCCAAGCCCCAGAAAGTCAAGATGCCTCTGCCTCACACTGGACAAGAGCTAACTGCTGCTGCCATTTTGCGCAATGACGACATTGATCTGTCAAGTGATGAAGATCTAGCAGATGACGCTCTTGAGCAACTCATCAAGAGCAAAGAAGAAGCAGAAATCTTCAATGATCTGCCTCTCTTTGATGTGACCATCATCCACAACTTCATTGATGAGTGGTTTGACACGCCAAACATCAGCTTTGAAGATCTGCAGCTACCAATTGGCCTCAGTGTCGCCTTCCAAGGCACCATTGCTTCAGAACTCGCTATTGCCCAGCGCATTGTTGAACTGAAGCAAAAGATTGACTATGAAAAGGCTCAGTTCAAGAAGCATATGGCCAAGCTCAGCGTACAGGAAGTGAAGAACTTCAAGAGTATGATGCACGAGCTCAAGGAAGCCTTTGTAAAGAAACATGCAGAAGCTCAGGGTTCGCGTGAGAGCATGAAGACTCTGGCTGACAGATGTGTGCAAGCCTACAATGAGGCTGAGAAGCGCAAGGCCCTTGGGCGTCCTGGCATCGACCCCAGGATGGCCGCAAAGAAGAAGAAGAAGCCTGCTACGGCTGAACCTGATGCACCACGGCAGGAAGCAGTTCCGATTGTCTTCCCAAATAGACTGACTGGCTCGAAGCCAAAAAGCCGGTCAACCGCTTCAGAGCTCAAGAAGACAAGGACTGCTGAGGCTGAAGCCAGGAAGAGGAAACATTCTGAAGCCTCTCCAACTGCCCCCTCCAAGAAGAAGAGGAAGACCAAGAAAGATCGGGCTGCTCCCACAGAGCCCTTGATAGTTGAACCCATTTCTATGGTCTATCCTGAAGCTGAACGCCAACTGACTATCCATGAGCCTGCTTCCACGGAGGCTCATGAAGCTGAAGACTTTCCAGGAGCTGATCCCATCGCTGCTGAAGACATTGGTCAACATGACAATGTAGAAGATGGTGCAGTCCTTCCTCAGAACAGCAAACTCATCAGCATTGGTCGTCCACTGACGCCAATTGCACAGGATGCTTCATGGGCAGATCGCCCACAAGAGGAAGAAGACTATGAGGCCCAACCCACTCCAACTCCACAGGCGTCGCCCGCATTGCGCAGGCTTCGCAAAGGTCCAAGGCCTCAAGTCTCTGCTGAAGACAATCCGGCTGCATCAGCCGCGGAAGATGAAGTCCCACAAGTTGCCACTCCCCTGTCCCACCAAGAAGCAGTTCTCAAGGAGAACGTGCTTGTGACCGACCCTCTAGATCGTCAAGTGGAGGATGAAAATCTTGCGGCTGCCACAACCACTAATGAAGCTAATGTGGAGCCCTCCCCAATGGAAGAAGACAGCTAAGGCACTGACCCCATCACTTCTATTCCTGAGTCTGCTGCCGGTCCCTAGTTCGACTATCATGTTGAGCACATGCCTCAGGTACAGAAGCCAATCCCAAGATTGCCAAGGTTCCCAGGTCCTGCATCAGCACCTGGCTCCTTCAATATCAATGGCTTCAGGGCAGACAACACATTCTTCGATAGCTCCAGGAACCCCTACTCAAGGGAAAGGATATCATCTGATCGGTTCTGGAGCTATCCTCAGCGAAGCTATTACTCATGCATTCTTTACAACCAAGGTCGCATCTTCCCGCACAAGCGCCTTGACATTGAAGCCATAGCTGGTCTGCCTTGTCTGGAAGAAGCTTTATATTGCTTCAAGGAAGTTGGACTGCTGTCATTCGTTACTGACCAAGAGCATTGGAATGAAGAGCTGCTGCTCCAATTCTATGCCACACTTCACATCCGTAGGTACAGCAGAGATCCGAAGACTTGGGTTCTGGAGTGGATGACCGGAAATGTTCATCACGAAGCCAATGCATTTGACATCATTGAGCTCACTGGTTTGCCCACTCCTGGCGATCTCTACGAGCATGGCTGTCAGCTGCATAGTGAAGCTATTGAGAGCATCTTTAAGAGGCGGGAACCTGATATGAGTCAGATGCTCAGCATGATGAAGCCATTGCCCCAAGATGCTGCTTATCCAACAGAGTTCTTTGTTGAAGACCTTGAGTATCTGCCAAGAACCATCTATCACATCATCAGGCGAACTCTCTGGCCCATTAAAGGGCAATCTCCAAATGCCAAGCTTGAGGGTGCAATGAAGACTTTGGTCTTCTATATTCTTCATGGAAAATGCTTCAATGCACAGGACTTATTCATCCGCCAACTTGCTGCATCAGGCTCTGATCTGTTTGGCTTAAAGTTCTATGCCCCATGGGTAATGCGGCTAATTAAACTTCACTCCGATATCTCATATCAGCCATCTGCTCGCAATCATAGGATTTTTCTGCCTGATGTGGATATCTCTACTGAAGCCATCTATCCTGAGCCTGCAAAGGAACCTCTAAGTCTTCAAAATGCAGAGCATCAGAGTTTCTCACAGAACATTGAAGGAGTTGAAGCAGTCACTCGGGTGTATCCTTTGGCTGGCACTACACGTGCACCACACCCTGAGTCTACTGAAGCCACTGATAGTACAACTGCTCCAAGACCCAAGAAGCGCACTCGTGTTCTGAACGACCGAGAGCTTCTTGTGGCTCTTCATCAGAAACAGGATAGGCATCATGACTGGCTGAAGCGTCAGATGAAAAGCCTCTTGGTGGAGGTTAATCGCATTCGCAATCTTGCCACCAAGAATGCTTTCGTTGCCCATGAAACCTGTCACCGCACATGGAAAGGGCTAACGATGATGTGTTCTGAAGATGATCTCCAAGAGGATGGCTTCACTGAGCGATTCAACTTTGACTCCACACCTCCTCGAAGAGTTGTGCTGCTAGGAACTCCATCCCTTGAAGACTCTGAGTTCTCTTCATTTGCTGCAACAGTGACTGCCCGAGTTATCGAGGATGAAGATGATGCTACTTCACCACCACCTCCTTCAGCACGCGTCAACTCTGCTCCAAGCTCTTCAGTACCGCCAAACACCACCAACGACCCTGCTACTTCACCTACTCCGCATGGGAACGAGTAGATGCTCTATGTCTTCAAACCTTTTTGGTCCTTACTGATAAAAGGGGGAGAAGCATATGAGGTTGACAGTCTTCAAGCGGGTCCATATGGGCGGGTGCTTTATATTTTGCATCGTGCTTACAACTCTCGTTTTGCTACATTTGGTTCTTTGAGTTGTAACACTTAAACTCGATGGTCGTCTGCTACTTATCTGCCACTTTGTTTTGCGATGATAAATTCCGCATGTGCGACGATAAAGTCCGCACTTAGATCATTCTGCAGACGTCCATTTTCCATTATGCATTGTCATTATCTTCATATACTTTCACATGCATAGTGGATTGTCATCATAAGTTGAAGTGGATCTCCACAAGTACAACCTGCCATGTGCATTTGCATTCCAAAAGCAAATTACTTATATGCACATCTTGAGGGGGAGCCCTTGCAACTTATGAAGACAATTCCTTATCCTTTACAATTTCACAGATTATATTCCCTGTCGAAAACTTCAACTAGTTTGTCATCAATCACCAAAAAGGGGGAGATTGTAAGTGCATCTAGTGCCACCCCTAGTTGGTTTTGGAGTATTGACGACAAACCTAGTTGAGGGACTAATGTGTTTATGAGAATTGCAGGATAACACAGGTAGAAGTCCCTCATTGATTCGGTTTTCCTACCAGAGATGACCCCTAAAAATGTATGAAGACATTGAAGTCAAAGGTGGTATATGAAGATATTCACATTGAAGACTATGACAAGAGAAGACACCACATGAAGCCTATGGATCTCGAAGACTTAGATCTTTCGTAGTTCCTTTTCTTTTGTGTTGAGTCATAGGAACCACCGTACTGTTAAGTGCGGTCCAAGAGAACCAGTCAGAATGACTGAAGTGATGCCTAACCAAAAACCTATGTCTTCGAGTGAAGACTATGAGAGCGAATCTTGTCCAGAGTCGGACAAGTCAGCTTTGCTTGTAGCCCAAGTAAAGTTGCCGTGTGAGTTTGAAATCTGACCATTGGAACACGTGTCAGTTCCTTAGTGACCCAGGGTCATTTCGGACAAATCAGGTCGGGTTGCCAAGTGGCTATAAATAGCCCACCCCCCACAACCATAAATGGTTGGCTGCTCAGATTAAGAGTACGGCTTTTGTCGTTTGAGAGCAACCCACCTCGAAGCCTTTGAGAGAGAATTCCTTGCGACGATAAAGCCCTAACCACCCAGAGCCAAAGAGAATTGGGCATCACTTAAGTCTTCTTGTCTGTGTGATCTGAAGACTTATTACACTTGAGGACTGTGCATCCTCCAGCCGGTTAGGCGTCGCGTTCTGAGCATCCAAGAGACATTGTGGATTGCCGGTGAACGAAGTCTGTGAAGGTTTGGGAGTCTACCTTGAAGACTTACCAGAGTGATTGGGCGAGGTCTGTGTGACCTTAGCTCAAGGGGAATACGGTGAGGACTGGGTGTCCTGAGCTGCGTGTTCAGGACTGGGTGTCCGGGACTGTGTGTCCTAAGGTTTAAATACCTAGCCGCCCCAACCAGACGTACAGTTGTCACAGCAACTGGAACTGGTCCAACAAATCATTGTCTTCAATGAGTCACTGGTTTCATCTTCCCTTCCCTTTACTTACTGTTGCTCCTTGTGAAGTCATTGTATGTTTGCACTATCTTTTGTCTTCACTGAGTGATTGCATGTTCTGTATGGCTTCATAATATCTTCCTACCTGATTCTTACTACATTGCTGCTATTAAGTCATTGTGCTTTCACTTTATTGAATACTTGACTATGGCATGCCTAGTGTAGTCTACCTTCCGCTGCATGGTAATAGGTCTATTTCTATCGTTTGTCTTCATAACTTCCACGTTTTGAAGACTTTCATAAAAATCGCCTATTCACCCCCCCCCCTCTAGTCGATATAACGCACTTTCAGACTCTTTGTTGCATGTTGAGAGTTAGTTATGTGATCCAATTATGTTATTATTACTGAGAGGACTTGCACTAGTGAAAGTATGAACCCTAGGACTTGTTTCCACATATTGCAATACCGTTTACGCTCACTTTTATCATTAGTTACCTTGTTGTTTTTGTTGGGGAACGTAGCAGAAATTCAAAATTTTCCTACGTATCACCAAGATCTATCTATGGAGAGACCAGCAACGAGTAGAAAGGAGAGTGCATCTACATACCCTTGTAGATCGCTAAGCGGAAGCGTTCAAGTGAACGGGGTTGATGGAGTCGTACTCGTCGTGATTCAGATCACCGATGATCAAGTGCCGAACGGACGGCACCTCCGCGTTCAACACACGTACAGCCCGGTGACGTCTCCCACGCCTTGATCCAGCAAGGAGAGAGGGAGAGGTTGAGGAAGACTCCATCCAACAGCAGCACAACGGCGTGGTGGTGGTGGAGGAGCGTGGCAATCCCGCAGGGCTTCGCCAAGCACCATGGGAGAGGAGGAGGAGGGAGAGGGGCAGGGCTGCACCAACGAGAGATCTAATCGCGTGTTATGGGCAGCCCCTAGGCCTCATATATATAGGGGAAGGGGAGGGCTGCGCCCCCTTTAGGGTTTCCCACCCCTAGGGGCGGCGGCCAGCCTCCAGATGGCATCTGGTGCGGCGGCCAAGAGGGGGGGAGGAGTCCATCCTCCCCAAGGCACCTCGGAGGTGCCTTCCCCTTTGAGGACTCTTCCCTCTAGGGTTCCCTAGGCGCATGGGCCTCTTGGGGCTGGTTCCCTTGGCCCATGTAGTCCAAGGCGCACCCCCTACAGCCCATGTGGCCCCCCGGGGCAGGTGGCCCCACCCGGTGGGCCCCCGGGACCCTTCCGGTGGTCCCGGTACAATACCGATGACCCCGAAACTTGTCCCGATGGCCGAAACAGGACTTCCTATATATAAATCTTTACCTCCGGACCATTCCGGAACTCCTCGTGACGTCCGGGATCTCATCCGGGACTCCGAACAACATTCGGTAACCACATACAAGCTTCCTTTATAACCCTAGCGTCATCGAACCTTAAGTGTGTAGACCCTACGGGTTCGGGAGACATGCAGACATGACCGAGACGTTCTCCGGTCAATAACCAACAGCGGGATCTGGATACCCATGTTGGCTCCCACATGTTCCACGATGATCTCATCGGATGAACCACGATGTCAAGGACTCAATCGATCCCGTATACAATTCCCTTTGTCTAGCGGTATTTTACTTGCCCGAGATTCGATCGTCGGTATACCGATACCTTGTTCAATCTCGTTACCGGCAAGTCACTTTACTCGTTCCGTAACACATCATCCCGTGATCAACTCCTTGGTCACATTGCGCATATGATGATGTCCTACCGAGTGGGCCCAGAGATACCTCTCCGTTTACACGGAGTGACAAATCCCAGTCTCGATCCGCATAAAACAATAGATACTTTCGGAGATACCTGTAGTGCACCTTTATAGTCACCCAGTTACGTTGTGACGTTTGATACACCCAAAGCACTCCTACGGTATCCAGGAGTTACACGATCTCATGGTCAAAGGAAGAGATACTTGACATTGGCAAAGCTCTAGCAAATGAACTACACGATCTTTTGTGCTAGTCTTAGGATTGGGTCTTGTCCATCACATCATTCTCCTAATGATGTGATCCCGTTATCAACGACATCCAATGTCCATAGCCAGGAAACCATGACTATCTGTTGATCACAACGAGCTAGTCAACTAGAGGCTCACTAGGGACATATTGTGGTCTATGTATTCACACGTGTATTACGATTTCCGGATAATACAGTTATAGCATGAATAAAAGACAATTATCATGAACAAGGAAATATAATAATAATACTTTTATTATTGCCTCTAGGGCATATTTCCAACAGTCTCCCACTTGCACTAGAGTCAATAATCTAGTTCACATCGCCATGTGATTAACACTCACAGGTCACATCGCCATGTGACTAATACCCAAGAGTTTACTAGAGTCAGTAGTCTAGTTCACATCACTATGTGATTAACACTCAATGAGTTTTATGTTTGATCATGTTGCTTGTGAGAGAGGTTTTAGTCAACGGGTCTGAACCTTTCAGATCCGTGTGTGCTTTACAAATCTCTATGTCATCTCCTAGATGCAGCTACCACGCTCTATTTGGAGCTATTCCAAACAACTGTTCTACTTGGAGCTATTCTAAATTATTGCTCCATTATATGTATCCGGTCTCTCTACTCAGAGCTATCCGGATAGGTGTCAAGCTTGCATCGTCGTAACCTTTACGACGAACTCTTTTACCACCTCCATAATCGAGAAAATTCCTTAGTCCACTAGTTACTAAGGATAACTTTGACCGCTGTCCTGTGAGCCATTCTTGGATCACTCTTGTACCCCTTGACTGACTCATGGCAAGGCACACTTCAGGTGCGGTACACAGCATAGCATACTGAAGAGCCTACGTCTTAAGCATAGGGGACGACCCTCGTCCTTTCTCTCTATTCTGCCGTGGTCGAGCTTTAAGTCTTAACTTCATACCTCACAACTCAGGCAAGAACTCCTTCTTTGACTGGTCCATCTTGAACACCTTCAAGATCATGTCAAGGTATGTGCTCATTTGAAAGTATTATTAAGCATTTTGATCTATCCTTATAGATCTTGATGCTCAATGTTCAAGTAGCTTAATCCAGGCTTTCCAATGAAAAACACTTTCAAAATAACCCTATATGCTTTACAGAAATTCTACGTCATTTCTGATCAACAATATGTCAACAACATATACTCATCAGAAATTCTATAGTGCTCCCACTCACTTCTTTGGAAATACAAGTTTCTCATAAACTTTGTACAAACCCAAAATCTTTGATCATCATCAAAGCATACATTCCAACTCCGAGATGCTTACTCCAGTCCTTAGAAGGATCGCAGGAGCTAGCATACCTTTTAGCATCCTCAGGATTGACAAAACTTTTTTGATTGTATTACATACAACCTTTCCTTACGAAAACTAGTAAGGAAGCTTGTCTTGACATCCATCTGCCAGATTTCATAAATGAAGCTAATGCTAACATGATTCCGACGGACTTAAGCATCGCTACGGATGAGAAAATCTCATCGTAGTCAACTCCTTGAACTTGTGAAAAAACTCTTCGCCACAAGTCGAGCTTCATGGATGGTGACATTTCCATCCACGTCCGTCTTCTTCTTAAAAGATCCATTTATCTCAATGGATTGCCGATCATCGGGCAAGTCCATCAAAGTCCATGCTTTGTTCTGATATATGGATACTATCTCGGATTTCATGGCTTCTAACCATTTGTCGGAATTCGGGCCCACCATCGCTTCTCCATAGCTCGTAGGTTCATTGTTGTCTAGCAACATGACCTTCAAGACAGGATCACCTTACCACTCCGAAGTAGTACGTGTCCTTGTCGTTCTACGAGGTTTGGTAGTGACTTGATCCGAAGTTTCATGATCAATATCATAAGCTTCCACTTCAATTGGTGTAGGTGCCACAGGAACAACTTCCTGTGCCCTGCCACACACTAGTTGAAGAGACGGTTCAATAACCTCATCAAGTCTCCACCATCCTCCCACTCAACTCTTTCGAGAGAAACCTTTCCTCGAGAAAGGACCCGATTCAAGAAACAATCCATATTGCTTTCGGATCTGAATTAGGAGGTATACCCAACTGTTTTGGGTGTCCTATGAAGATGCATTTTATCCGCTTTGGGTTCGAGCTTAATCCTGAAACTTTTTCACATAAGCGTCACAGCCCCAAACCTTTAAGAAACGACAACTTAGGTTTCTCCAAACGGTGTCGTCTCATCGGAATTACGTGGTGCCCTATTTAAAGTGAATGTGGTTGTCTCTAATGCCTAACCCATGAACGATAGTGGTAATTCGATAAGAGACATCATGGTACGCACCATATCCAATAGGGTGCAACTATGATGTTCGGACACACCATCACACTATGGTGTTCCAGGCGGTATTAATTGCGAAACAATTTCCACAATGTCTTAATTGTGTGCCAAAACTCGTAACTCAGATATTCATCTCTATGATCATATCATAGACATTTTATCCTCTTGTCACAATGATCTTCTACTTCACTCTGAAATTACTTGAACCATTCAATAATTCAGACTTGTGTTTCATCAAGTAAATATTCTCAACATCTACTCGAATCATCTGTGAAGTAAGATCATAACGATATTCACTGCATGCCTCAGCACTCATTGGATTGGACACATCAAAATGTGTTACTTCCAACAAGTTGCTATCTTGTTCCATCTTACTGAAAACGAGGCTTTTCAGTCATCTTGCCCATGTGGTATGATTTGCATATCTCAAGTGATTCAAAATCAAGTGAGTTCAAACGGTCCATTTGCATGGAGTTTCTTCATGCATATATACCAATAGACATGGTTCGCATGTCTCAAACTTTTCAAAAAATGAGTGAGTCCAAAGATCCATCAACATGGAGCTTCTTCATGCGTTTTGTACCATTATGACTTACATGGCAGTGCCACAAGTAAGTGGTACTATCATTACTATCTTATATCTTTTGGCATGAAAATGTGTATCACTACGATCGAGATTCAATAAACCATTCATTTTAGGTGCAAGAGCACTCATTCAGGTTTAATACTAATCTTGATGGTAGAGGGAGCGTGCGATGTTAGATCACATCAAACTTGGAAACACTTCCAACACATATCGTCAGCTCACCTTTAGCTAGTCTCCGTTTTATTTCGTAGCTTTTATTTCGAGTTACTAACACTTAGCAACCGAACCGGTATCTAATACCCTGGTGCTACTAGGAGTACTAGTAAAGTACACATTGACATAATGTATATCCAATATACTTCTATCGACCTTGCCAGCCTTCTCATCTACCAAGTATCTAGGGTAATGCTGCTCCAGTGGTTGTTCCCCTTATTACAGAAGCACTTAGTCTCGGGTTTGGGTTCAACCTTGGGTTTCTTCACTTGAGCAGCAGCTGAATTGCCGTTTCATGAAGTATCCCTTTGTTCCCTTGCCCTTCTTGAAACTAGTGGTTTCACCAACCATCAACAATTGATGCTCCTTCTTGATTTCTACTTTCGCGGTGTCAAACATCGTGAATACCTCAAGGATCATCTTATTTATCCCTGATATGTTATAGTTCATCACGAAGCTCTAGCAGCTCGGTGGCAATGACTTTGGGGAAACATCACTATCTCATCCGGAAGATCAACTCCCACTTGATTCAAGTGATTGTTGCACTCAGACAATCTGAGCACAAGCTCAACGATTGAGCTTTTCTCCCTTAGTTTGCAGGCTAAGAAAATCGTCGGAGGTCTCATACCTCTTGACGTGGGCACGAGCCTGAAATCCTAATTTCAGCCCTCGAAACATCTCATATGTTCCGCGACGTTTCGAAAACGTCTTTGGTGCCTCTACTTAAACCATTTAACTGAACTATCACGTAGTTATCAAAACGTGTATGTCTGATGTTCGCAACATCGACAAACGACGTTGGGGTTCAGCATACTGAGCGGTGCATTAAGGACATAAGCTTTCTACTGATCACATAATCGCTACTATCAACTTTCAACTATAATTTTCTCTAGGAACATATCTAAACAGTAGAACTATAGCATGAGCTACGACATAATTTGCAAAAGGTCTTTTGACTATGTTCAGGATAATTAAGTTCATCTTATGAACTCCCACTTAGATAGACATCCCTCTAGTCATCTAAGTGATTACATGATCCGAGTCAACTAGGCCGTGTCCGATCATCACGTGAGACGGACTAGTCTTCATCGGTGAACATCTTCATGTTGATCGTATCTACTATACGACTCATGCTCGACCTTTCGGTCTCCGTGTTCCGAGGCCATGTCTGCACATGCTAGGCTCGTCAAGTTAACCCTAAGTGTTTTCGCTGTGTAAAACTGTCTTACACCCGTTGTATGTGAACGTAAGAATCCATCACACCCGATCATCACGTGGTGCTTAGAAGCGACGAACTGTAGCAACGGTGCACAGTTAGGGGAGAACACTTCTTGAAATTTTGTAAGGGATCATCTTATTTACTACCGTCGTCCTAAGTAAACAAGATGCATAAACATGATAAACATCACATGCAATCAAATAGTGACATGATATGGCCAATTATCATTTTGCTCCTTTTGATCTTCATCTTCGGGGCTCCATGATCATCTTGTCACCGGCATGACACCATGATCTCCATCATCATGATCTCCATCATCGTGTCTTCATGAAGTTGTCACGCCAATGACTACTTCTACTTCTATGGCTAACGCGTTTAGCAATAAAGTAAAGTAAGTTACATGGCGTTCTTCAATGACATGCAGGTCATACAAAAAATAAAGACAACTCCTATGGCTCCTGCCGGTTGTCATACTCATCGACATGCAAGTCGTGAATCCTATTACAAGAACATGATCAATCTCATACATCACATATCATTCATCACATTCTTCTTGGCCATATCACATCACATAGCATACCCTGCAAAAACAAGTTAGACGTCCTCTAATTGTTGTTGCATGTTTTACGTGGCTGCTATGGGTTCTAGCAAGAACGTTTCTTACCTATGCAAAACCACAACGTGATAT
Organism: Triticum aestivum; assembly: GCF_018294505.1. Taxonomy (NCBI): domain Eukaryota; kingdom Viridiplantae; phylum Streptophyta; class Magnoliopsida; order Poales; family Poaceae; genus Triticum; species Triticum aestivum. The sequence goes on from NC_057803.1 coordinate 41,305,551, forward strand.
GCCAATTGCTATTTACCCTTCATAAGGACCCTTTTCATCGAATCCGTTCCGACTAAAGTGGGAGAGACTGGCACCCGCTAGCCACCTTATGCACCAAGTGCATGTCAATCGGTGGAACCTGTCTCACGTAAGAGTACGTGTAAGGTTGGTCCGGGCCGCTTCATCCCACAATACCGCTGAAACAAGATTGGACTAGTAACGGTAAGCATATTGAACAACATCAACGCCCACAACTACTTTGTGTTCTACTCGTGCAAAGAATCTACGCAATAGACCTAGCTCATGATGCCACTGTTGGGGAACGTAGCAGAAATTCAAAATTTTCCTACGTATCACCAAGATCTATCTATGGAGAGACCAGCAACGAGTAGAAAGGAGAGTGCATCTACATACCCTTGTAGATCGCTAAGCGGAAGCGTTCAAGTGAACGGGGTTGATGGAGTCGTACTCGTCGTGATTCAAATCACCGATGATCAAGTGCCGAACGGACGGCACCTCCGCGTTCAACACACGTACAGCCCGGTGACGTCTCCCACGCCTTGATCCAGTAAGGAGAGAGGGAGAGGTTGAGGAAGACTCCATCCAACAGCAGCACAACGGCGTGGTGGTGGTGGAGGAGCGTGGCAATCCCGTAGGGCTTCGCCAAGCACCATGGGAGATGAGGAGGAGGGAGAGGGGCAGGGCTGCACCAACGAGAGATCTAATCGCGTGTTATGGGCAGCCCCTAGGCCTCATATATATAGGGGAAGGGGAGGGCTGCGCCCCCTTTAGGGTTTCCCACCCCCTAGGGGCGGCGGCCAGCCTCCAGATGGCATCTGGTGCGGCGGCCAAGAGGGGGGAGGAGTCCATCCTCCCCAAGGCACCTCGGAGGTGCCTTCCCCTTTGAGGACTCTTCCCTCTAGGGTTCCCTAGGCACATGGGACTCTTGGGGCTGGTTCCCTTGGCCCATGTAGGCCAAGGCGCACCCCCTACAGCCCATGTGGCCCCCCGGGGCAGGTGGCCCCACCCGGTGGGCCCCCGGGACCCTTCCGGTGGTCCCGGTACAATACCGATGACCCCGAAACTTGTCCCGATGGCCGAAACAGGACTTCCTATATATAAATCTTTACCTCCGGACAATTCCGGAACTCCTCGTGACGTCCGGGATCTCATCCGGGACTCCGAACAACATTCGGTAACCACATACAAGCTTCCTTTATAACCCTAGCGTCATCGAACCTTAAGTGTGTAGACCCTACGGGTTCGGGGGACATGCAGACATGACCGAGACGTTCTGCAGTCAATAACCAACAGTGGGATCTGGATACCCATGTTGGCTCCCACATGTTCTACGATGATCTCATCGGATGAACCACGATGTCAAGGACTCAATCGATCCCGTATACAATTCCCTTTGTCTAGCGGTATTTTACTTGCCCGAGATTCGATCGTCGGTATACCGATACCTTGTTCAATCTCGTTACCGGCAAGTCTCTTTACTCGTTCCGTAACACATCATCCCGTGATCAACTCCTTGGTCACATTGCGCATATGATGATGTCCTACCGAGTGGGCCTAGAGATACCTCTCCGTTTACACGGAGTGACAAATCCCAGTCTCGATCCGCATAAAACAATAGATACTTTCGGAGATACCTGTAGTGCACCTTTATAGTCACCCAGTTACGTTGTGACGTTTGATACACCCAAAGCACTCCTACGGTATCCAGGAGTTACACGATCTCATGGTCAAAGGAAGAGATACTTGACATTGGCAAAGCTCTAGCAAATGAACTACACGATCTTTTGTGCTAGTCTTAGGATTGGGTCTTGTCCATCACATCATTCTCCTAATGATGTGATCCCGTTATCAACGACATCCAATGTCCATAGCCAGGAAACCATGACTATCTGTTGATCACAACGAGCTAGTCAACTAGAGGCTCACTAGGGACATATTGTGGTCTATGTATTCACACGTGTATTACGATTTCCGGATAATACAGTTATAGCATGAATAAAAGACAATTATCATGAACAAGGAAATATAATAATAATACTTTTATTATTGCCTCTAGGGCATATTTCCAACAGTTTTTATATTTTCAGATTACAAAAAGTATTATCTACTATCCATATACCACTTGTATCACCATCTCTTCGCTGAACTAGTGCACCTATACAATTTACCATTGTATTGGGTGTGTTGGGGACACAAGAGACTCTTTGTTATTTGGTTGCAGGGTTGTTTGAGAGAGACCATCTTCATCCTACGCCTCCTACGGATTGATAAACCTTAGGTCATCCACTTGAGGGAAATTTGCTACTGTCCTACAAACCTCTGCACTTGGAGGCCCAACAACGTCTACAAGAAGAAGGTTGTGTAGTAGACATCAAGCACTTTTCTGGCGCCGTTGCCGGGGAGGTTAGCGCTTGAAGGTATATCTTTAGATCTTGCAATCGAGTCTTTTAGTTTCTTGTTTTAGCACTAGTTTAGTTTATAAAAGAAAACTACATAAAAAAATAGAGTTATGTTTGCCTGATACGCTTCATCTTTTTAATATCTTTCGTGAGTATGATGGAAAGGAAAATTGTGCTCAAGTGCTATAAGAAGAATGCATTAGAATGTTTGGAACTAAATATTTGAATGATGAGCATGATTGCAATGTTGTTAGTACGAATTCTTTGAATATCCATGACACTAATGGTGATTGCACTAGTTATGATGAAAATGTCTCCTATAAACAAGTCAATTTTTGTGGAGTGCATTGGGTTTGTAAGTACACACCTAATAGAGAAGATACATATTGCAAGAAGCATAAGTACTTAGAAACTAAATTATTGCAAGAAGAGCTAGATGACTGTGCTGAAAATTTAAATTTTCTTGGCCATACTTGCGAGCTTTGTAATGAACGTGGTCATTTAACTATCTGATGCAAATTGTTTCATGATCTAATCGTGTCCAAAAATTGTGATGACTTGATTTGCCTTGCACATTATAATGAACTTCGTTTGCTTATGCGCTACGAAGAAATGAAACGTATAACTAAGGATATTCCGAAATTTTCCCTTGATAGAGTTCTTCATTTTGATCTAGAGGAAATTTATATGTATTGTGCGGTGAATTGTATTGAAAATCCTTATATTGCCAACTACATAAAGAAAAGAAAACAAATAGAAGATGAAGAGAATACTAACGAAAGGGAAGAGACTTCCCAATATCCTCCTATTATTTCTTATGATGAATCAGGTAGCGATGAGGAGCCTCCTATTCAACCAATCTCATTAATAAGGAGCTCCAAAAAGAGGATTGAACCCACACATTATGTGGTGAACAAGAAGAAAAGAAAAAGGAAGAGAGGTAAAAAGATATCTCTCCCAAATAATGCTACACCTATTACTATTGTTCCTCATGAAAATATAATTGTGGAAGATAATGATACTTCTTATTATCTTGAAAATCTTTTTGTCACTTGCTTGGAAGAATATGATAATTGCTATACTATTGGTGCTACCTATACTATTAATGATGAGAGTGATTATGCTTATGATATGAAAAGGCCCAAGCATGGGGAAGCTATGTTTGATGACGATGATTTTTTTGAGAATATATTTGCTGCAATTAATGTTTGTCCCAAGCTTGGGGATGCTACGCTTAATGAAGATGATATTTTTAGTATCCCAAGTTTTGATATGCAAATTTATAATGATAATAACATGCCTCCTACATATGCTATAAAAAGTAGTGAGGATTATACTTATAAAACTTGTCATGATTATGATTACCCCTTTTCTTAACATTATTCTTTTAATGTGGAAACAATTTATAGTATTCGAGTCTCTTCTGATACTCCCACTATTCACAATGAGAAGAATTTTGCTTATGTGGAGAGTAATAAAATTTCTATGCTTGTAGATCATGAAAAGAATGCTTTAGGTGTTGGTTATATTGTTGAATTCATTCATGACGCTACTGAAAATTATTATGAGGGAGGAATTTATGCTTGTAGGAATTGCAATAATATCAAGTTTCCTCTCTATGTGCTTAAAATTTTGAAGTTATGCTTGTTTTACCTTCCTATGCATGTTGATTCTTGTTCCCACAAGTTGTTTGCTCACAAAATCCCTATGCATAGGAAGTGGGTTAGACTTAAATGTGCTAGTCATATTCTTTATTATGCTCTCTTTATGTTTCAATTCTTATCTTTTATGTGAGCATCATTGAATTCATCATGCCTAGCTAGGGGCGTTAAACGATAGCGCTTGTTGGGAGGCAACCCAACTTTATTTTCAGTTCCTTGCTTTTTGCTCCTGTTTAGTAATAAATAATTAATCTAGCCTCTGTTTAGATGTGGTTTTATGCTTTTAATTAGTGTTTGTGCCAAGTAGAACCGTTGGGAAGACTTGGGGGAAGTCTTTGCGATCATGCTGTAAAAAACAGAAACTTTAGCGCTCATGAGAATTGCTGCCATTTTTATTTGGAGAGTGCTATCTAGTTAATTCTTTTTGAAGATGATTAATAGATAAATTCCTCAGGTCCAGCAATTTATTTGATAATTTTAAGAGTTCCAAAAGTATACGTTTGATCCATATTACTACAGACTGTTCTGTTTTTGACATATTCTGTTTTTCATGTGTTGTTTGCTTATTTTGATGAATCTATGGCTAGTAAAATAGTTTATAAACCATAGAGAAGTTGGAATACAGTAGGTTTAACACCAATATAAATAAATAATGGGTTCATTACAGTACCTTGAAGTGGTGTTTTGTTTTCTTTCGCTAACGGAGCTTACGAGTTTTCTGTTAAGTTTTGTGTTGTGAAGTTTTCAAGTTTTGGGTAAGGATTCGATGGACTATGGAACAAGGAGTGGCAAGAACCTAAGATTGGGGATGCCCATGTAACCCCAAGGTAAAATTCAAGGACAACCAAGAGCCTAAGCTTGGGGATGCCCCGGAAGGCATCCCCTCTTTCGTCTTTGTTCATCGGTAACTTTACTTGGAGCTATATTTTTATTCGCCACATGATATGTGTTTTGCTTGGAGCGTCAATTTATTTTGTTAGGATTTGCTTGATGTTATTTAGAACAATGTTTGCATCTTTTATTTCAATAAAAGTGGCATTGATAGCCTCCACTATGCCTATGTTACAAGTATACATGTTGCTGTTTGAAAACAGAAAGTTTACCGCTGTTGCAGTAATTCCGTAGAAAAGTAAGAATGTGATAAAATGTTGAAACCTTTTGCATAATAAGCTCTGATAAATTTACTACAGTGGGAATTTTCTTTCATAATTTTTGGAGCTAGGGAAGTATGGATGTTGCAGCATTCTTTACAGACTATCCTGTTTAGGCAGATTGCTGTTATGTTTGCATTATTTGTGTAGCGACCCGACCCAAATGGATCAAGTCTCTGTGCTTAAGTGTCATCCCTGGATCGGTATGCTGACACACACAGTACTCGAGGATTTATAACAGAGGTAAATCACATGTATAAGTAACGTAAAATACTATTACCTCAATCTAAATAGCGGAAGTAACAAGGTTGTGGATTCCCATCAACACCAACGGCAAACTTGAGTGTAGAAATCGTAACCCTAACGTATCACTTACTCGTCGTAAGAAATCCTGCAACATGAGACGTTGCAGCCACAAAGGGTCAGTACATTGAATGTACTGGCAAATTCACACCATAGAGAATGATGAATAAAGGCTATCACTACATGCATATTTGGTTGGTGGAAAAGCTCTATGGTTATAGTTTTGCGTAAAGCCAATTTTTCCCTACTGCAAAGGAATAAATTTTATTTCACTACCATGGTGGTCGTTAAACATTGAGAATGGTTGACAGCATTCTCAATCCCAATTAAGCATCATCATTAAAACCCAACCATTTATTTAAGTAACGTGATGAGATCAACAAGATAATCCAAGAACTAGATACTCAGGATGTCCATAACCGGGGACACGGCTAACCATGATTAGTTTATACACTCTGCAGAGGTTTGCGCACTTTTCCCCACAAGACTCGATCGCCTCCGTTTGGTTACTCGCACTACATGGCACTATAAGTAAACCATTAATTAACAAACTCACATCTGTCATGAATACTCTCAAAACCCAATCCACATCTACGAGCATAGCATGGCACTATAAGCATAACGTAATAGTAACTCCCAATGGGTTTGATAATAAACAGGTAATAGGTACTACCTCAACTACTTCCCATCCCACAATTTAATTAGATCCTAATCATGCAATGTTTGAGGATTTGATCTAATGCAATAAAACTGGGTAGTAGAAAAGGTATGATCAAAGTGTGAACTTGCCTGCAATGTTGATGAAGATGATTCGCACTCAAAAATCTTGCTAGATCTACTCGTCACACTCCGGTCAATCTATCGTAAGCAAGCAATAGTAACCATACATAAGCAATCACTCAAAAGATCAGAAAGATCGAAGAAGTCGATTCGGAAAACACCAAAACCAAGCAAATAACTCTTGCAACATAAAACAATTTTTGACAGTACCAAAATTACATGAATTTGGCCTTATCAGAAAGTTTAGGTCAAGAGCTTCGATTTGCAAAAAGAATCAACTGAAATGGAGTTATGGATAAAAAGATATGATCAAAAGAAGTTTGAATATGAATCTAAACAAAATTCGAAATTTGAAAAATTCAAAAAGTTGATGTGACAGGTTCACTGGATAGGTGAAAACAAGATGAAGCTATAGGCACTGGTTTCATCTAATTTGGATAAACATGTGAAAAGTTATGACTATTTGAAAAATCAGGGCCAAGCTGTTTTACGAAAGAAAAAATAGCTACGGCTAAGGTCTAACGTATAAATACATAGACTAATTGATAATCTAATTATTCTATCGTATTAGTCTAAAAATGATAAACTACGGAAGTATATGAAGAAAGAAAAAAAACGAAAGATACCTTTATAAGGTAGAGAAAAGACAACTTTGGAGAGAGGAGACAACTTCCAGAAGTCGCGCCGGAGAGAAGAAAAATATTTTTCTTAAATGGATCTAGTCAAACCAAAATATTGATTTAACCCGAATCGGATGATTTTTGGAGGCTCTATGGGTCTATATTTATTGGTGGAAAAGAGGTTTAGGCGTCAAAGGCTAGGCAATGTGGGACTAAATGTAGACAAAAATATATGAAACAGAGAAGAAAAGAGGTGGATGGGCCTAAAGGCCTTCGGCCGGCCGCGCGCACGCTGCGGTGCAGTTTTTTTGTGTGCAAAATTCGGCCTAAGAAGAAGAAAAAAAAGGCTGGCTGGGCCTGGCCCATATAGGATAAAGAAAAAAAAGGGCGCTCGCTGGTACTATGATGCATACGTAGGTGACAGTTAGTTTCAGGCGCGCGTGCAGTTTTTTTTTTAAATAGAATGCGATAAACTGAAAAACGGAAATAAAATAAAACTTTGTATAGGCATATTATATATCATAATTTTCATAAAAAGATTTTCTACAAGATGAACATGTTCCTAGCATTAAATAAAATCCACACAAATTCAGATAATTCAAAGAGTGCTACTGGTCTAATAAAATCCAATAAAAATCATTTTAGAAATATCAAAATGATTTCAAATTTATTTCTCTCCAATTTTCTGTTGTAGGGAATCATGTTACCCTAATTTCCATATATTTTATTTTTGGAGAAAAATAATTTGAATAAAACTCAAATAACTCCAAATTGAAAATAAATTCAAAAGAACTTTGAATTTAATTCTTTGAAACTCCCAACTCATATTTCATATAATTTGAAGAAGTCCTTTTATCTTCTCTCATGAAAATCATTGAGCTGCATGAAGTTTATGAATTGAAATATTTCCAAATGAAATCCAAATATTTTCATTTAATTTAAATGGAAGAAGTCATATCATCTTCGCTCAAGGGTTTTGTATTTGAAAAGAATTTGAATTCATGGAGATCAAAAAGCAAATATGAAAGTTTGGGAAAGTCCTTTTATTCCCTCTCATTTAACTTTCAAAAGTTTTCGAATTCACTCACTTTCAGACAATCAATCAAACAATCAGTCAAATCTATCTATTTATTTGTAACATTCCAAAATTTAGAATTTTGGGATGTTACAAACCTACCACCCTTAAAATGAATCTCGTCCTCGAGATTCGGAGAGGCTAGAAAGAAATAGGTTATGTTCGGGGTCTTCTCAAAATCCATCGATCGTCTCCGGGGTCTCGGGTGCTACCACCCTTAGAAACATTGTTACGGTCCCATCAATACTCATATACTCCATCCCTATTCTTGACAGGGCCGGTCTTCTCAGATCGTAAGGATAATTCCTTCTCTGGCTCTTTCGGTAGTGGCATAACCTTTACCACAATTCTTCTATCCTTTCATCTTGGTAAGGTTATTCCGAGATTGGGTCTTCTTAGCTGACGGGTCTGGCGCCAATGCTAAACAACTACCGATATCTCATGGTGGTCAACAATGTATGGTTTCTCCTGCAGGAAATGGGTCTGGGTTGATTCTCACCGTATAACCTACGGTTGGCAACAACTGCCATGTACAAGGGAAAATAGTTATACCATTCTAAGGCTTATACAAGGTTTTGATCGTCGTCTCTCTACTATAGGTAAGTCACTCAGATTTACCATCACATATATCAAGGCGAACAATAAGAGTAAGTCGGTATGGTGATCAATCCATCCCGCACCCAAATCATTACCTTGTATATGGTTTAGCGAATCTCGCATTCTAACACTCGGTCATCCTCACAAGCATTGCAGAATTTCTCTTGTCGATGAACCAAGTTCGGATAATTCCATAGATTCTGCAAGCCAAACAACCATCTATCGTTCCTGCACAACTCTTAGGTTTTGCGTTACTCCTATAACATCGTCTTATCGATAAAATCATAACTTCGTCCAAGGTTTTTCCTTCAGCAAGAATGTGCTTGCCTCTTGGCAGGTCCTGGGCTTGTGGGTTATGGCCCATCTTATTACCTGTAATCCTTGAACTCATCCTCGGGGCAGCTGATTGTTATTCCAACATCCAACTTCCAGCTTCCAAGCATACTTAAAATCCATCCAATTGTACTATCTTCCTTCCTTCTATTGGCACCAAACTAGGACATGATTACTCAGACTCATCATGGAGTTTCCATTGATCCATATTTCCGACATCATACCTCCTTTATATCCAATAGTAATTCATCTCTTCATCCTCATGGGATATCCCTCATATCAAGATAAAAACTTATACTTATGAAGTCCATATTCCACTTCGTGGAACATCATTATCCTTTCCAGGGTCAAGCATCCTTACAGGGGAATATTGGCCATCTCTGCATGGCACTTCTTCAACTGGGAAACGTGAAACACATCATGAACTCCTGACAGTCCTTCGGGTGACTCCAACTTGTTGGCCCCTTCTCCCATACGCTCCAAAACTCGGTATGGTCCTACAAATCTCGGGGCTAACTTTTCCTTAACTACAAATTGTTTAACTCCTCGTAGAGGGAACACATGAAGACATGCTCTATCTCCAATTTCATAGACTACCTCCTTGCGTTTTTAAGTCTGCATAACTCTTCTGTCTGGACTGAGCTACCTTCAGTCTATCTCGAATCAACTTAACATTCTCTTCTGACTCCTTGATCACATTTGGTCCAAACAACTGACGGTCTCCAACTTCATCCCACATACTCTTGGGGTATCACACATATCGAGACAAAACTCATATTCATTTTGTCCGAAATCCACTCAGTGGAGTATCCTTATCTTTTCCAGGGGTCAAGGGTTCTTACAGGGTACTACCACCCTTAAAATGCACAAATCTTCCATAGACCATATTTCTCATATCCTCAAAAATGGTCAAAATTCTTCTTCATAGGGTAACAACTCATAAAATCCATATCAGTACCAACGATGCTAACTTTATTCATTCTCAAGTGATTACAATCTCTCTCTTTTCCATTACATGTCTCAACTCAACACCTCAATATAAAAGAAAAATGTTCTCACTTCTACTACTCCATTTCTTTTGTTGCAAACTCAACTATCTAGCACAAGTTTCCTTCTCCTTGGGGCATTCTCTGGCAAAGTGCCCTGCTCCATTACAACTAAAACATATTACTTCTAACAAGTATCGAGGTTTCCTTTTGGGGCAACTGTTGAGGTAGTGCCCTGACTCCTTGCACCTGTAACAGGTGATATGACTCAGGTCCTTCCTGGAATCCAATCTGCTTCTCTTCCTAGACATTTCCATGCCAATCATGGCTTCTATTTCCTGTGGGTCATATTCTACTTCCTTTGTTGGGAATTCTACTAGATCCCCATTCAAACAATTTTGGGAGATGTGTCCTTCTTATGCACATGAATAGCAAGACTTAGTGCAGGGTTTACTCGGGTCCTCTTTAGGTGTGTCCTCCACATCTTCCTTCATCACGGGTTATTCTAAAATTTCCATAAGGGCTCCTTTCTTTACTTCTTTCTTCTACTGTACGGTTCTTCGTACCATGGGGTAAATGTGTTACTGAGTAGGATAGTGGGTAATCCCTTCACATAAGAAACAAGTAATCTGCCTAGTTGGGCATTCTTCAACTGGGTGACTTCCTTCACAATTAGGGCACCCATCCTTGCGTTCTTTATGGGTGTGTCCGATTTCTCCACAAATCTTGTATGCACAAGGTTTCTTCATATCCTTTCCATAAGGCTTCAACTTCTGGGACACAAACCGAGGCTTTGGCATAGTCAACTTAAATTCTCTCCAAGTGGTTACTCCTTGCCATCCATTGATGGTTTGGTACATCCTCCACCAAGTAGCAGCACCTCTTTCAAAGCACTGAAGAGCATGCTGGGTCATATCATTTCAAACTATAGGGTTATTCTCCATGTGATCCTCCATGTTCTGAATCCATCGGTCTGTCTCCAACTGACTCATCAGTCCAGAAAATACAAGCTCATCTTCATTCATCCTCTATTGGGTCCATGGGTTTGGAGTGAGATAAGAGAGATAGAGAGGGATGCACACAATACAAACAAAAGTTTGGAAAAGGCAGATTTTATTTGTGGCTGTCGGGAAAAATATCAAACAAATGACAGCTCACAAACGTCGCATCTAACGTAAGTGTATGACAGGGGTTTGGTCTTCTAAAGGTCAATAAATCTTCAAAGTCATCAAACCCATCAAGTCTTGTTTCATGCCTCCAATGGCTTCTTCCAATCATGCTTGTCCTTTTCTAGTTCTTTTGCCAGATCAACTCTGTTGACGCGAAGTCTCTCATGACGTCCTTTAATATTCTGGAGTTGCGTTCCAAACTTCTGGTTTCAACATCCTTCACATGAACCATGGTCATACTATCCTTCAGTTCCTAACAAATCTCTGGTATCTCGAGGTTGTAGCTCCTCCAGCTTGGCTACTTTCAGCTTTTGGTTCCTGAGTTCTTCACGAAATGCTTCCTTGTCTAATACGGCTTCATGGAGCTCCACCTTAAACTTCTTGATGTACTACTCCAGATCCTGGTGATATACTTAGCTAAGGTTAAAACTTCACCTCCTGCTGATAGATGCTCCATCAGCCTTCTTCCATCAAATCCATTCTGAAGAAAGCATCCTTAACTCAGCACGGTGACAATAGCATCAGCGGGTGATGACATCACGGATAACCGTGTTCTGCTCTTGTCTTTCCCATGAGCTATCATTCCATAGTTGATATCTCCTGCCTTAGGGTTTTCTTTGACAAAACTTTGAGTTCTCATGCTCCTTGTTTCAGTCTTTCTTCGATACACCTTGATCTCGGGTATTGACAACTTCCATAGTCTGCCAAGTTCCATAAGGGTAGCCTTCCTAGGTCATACAAATCTGGGAATTCTTCAGAGCCTTCCAATTCTACTTGTCTTCGGCCTTCAACCGTTGTAGTTTCCATTATTCAGATGCACGGAAAATACTCTTCATTCCGAAGTGGCCTTAGTTGTCCGATATCTCGTACTTCTTGGGGTGGTCTCATCAGTCGAATTTTCGTGTGGTCAAAAGGGGAAATGGTATGGTCTCACTAAAGGGAATTTTTGAATAAGCTCAGAAGAGAAGAGAGGTAAAAGATCTTTTTGAAAGGGAAAGTTGTAGAGAAAAATCTTTGCTATGGGCTTGCCAGTTTCTAGGGTCACGTCCTACAGTCAACATGTGCTCTGATACCATCTTGTAGCAACCCGGCCCGAATGGATCAAGTCTCTGTGCTTAAGTGTCATCCCTGGATCGGTATGCTGACACACACAGTACTCGAGGATTTATAACAGAGGTAAATCACATGTATAAGTAACATAAAATACTATTACCTCAATCCAAATAGCGGAAGTAACAAGGTTGTGGATTCCCATCAACACCAATGGTAAAGTTGAGTGTAGAAATCGTAACCCTAACGTATCACTTACTCGTCGTAAGAAATCCTGCAACATGAGACGTTGCAGCCACAAAGGGTCAGTACATTGAATGTACTAGCAAATTCACACCATAGAGAATGATGAATAAAGGCTATCACTACATGCATATTTGGCTGGTGGAAAATCTCTATGGTTATAGTTTTGCGTAAAGCCAATTTTTCCCTACTGCAAAGGAATAAATTTTATTTCACTACCATGGTGGTTGTTAAACATTGAGAATGGTTGACAACATTCTCAATCCCAATTAAGTATCATCATTAAACCCAACCAATTTATTTAAAGTAACGTGATGAGATCAACAAGATAATCCAAGAACTAGATACTCAAGATGTCCATAACCGGGGACACGGCTAACCATGATTAGTTTATACACTCTGTAGAGGTTTGCGCACTTTTCCCCACAAGACTCGATCGCCTCCGTTTGGTTTCTCGCACTACATGGTGTTTGAGAAGACGGATGACCGAGACATAGTCTTTCAGAAGCGCTAGCACCTTACGATCGGGTAGACCGTACCACCTACATCCCCTACATCTGCTAGTCTACCACTGTAAGAGTTCGCACGACTTAGTCAACTATGCTAGAGCCCATAATAGCTTGTGGCTGCACACGGAAGTTTCAAGCATGAATAATCTCATGATCCCTTTGAGCCTGGGTGGCGGTCCAAAAGAAAACAGGCAATCCTGGTCTACCCAGCTGCCTAGACAGGCAATCCTGGAATAAACAGGTACCTCAATCCACCCAGATGTGTGTTTAAGTTGCCACCTTAAGTAAACCATTAATTAACAAACTCACATCTGTCATGAATACTCTCAAAACCCAATCCACGTCTACGAGCATAGCATGGCACTATAAGCATAACGTAATAGTAACTCCCAATGGGTTTGATAATAAACAGGTAATAGGTACTACCTCAACTACTTCCCATCCCATAATTTAATTAGATCCTAATCATGCAATGTTTGAGGATTTGATCTAATGCAATAAAACTGGGTAGTAGAAAAGGTATGATCAAAGTGTGAACTTGCCTGCAATGTTAATGAAGATGATTCGCACTCAAAAATCTTGCTAGATCTACTCGTCACACTCCAGTCAATCTATCGTAAGCAAGCAATAGTAACCATACATAAGCAATCACTCAAAAGATCAGAAAGATCGAAGAAGTCAATTCGGAAAAACACCAAAACCAAGCAAATAACTCTTGCAACATAAAACAATTTTTGACAGTACCAAAATTATATGAATTTGGCCTTATCAGAAAGTTTAGGTCAAGAGCTTTGATTTGCAAAAAGAATCAACTGAAACGGAGTTACGGATAAAAAGATATGATCAAAAGAAGTTTGAATATGAATCTGAACAAAATTCGAAATTTGAAAAATTCAAAAAGTTGATGTGACAGGTTCACTGGATAGGTGAAAACAAGACGAAGCTATAGGCGCTGGTTTCATCTAATTTGGATAAACAAGTGAAAAGTTATGGCTATTTGAAAAATCAGGGCCAAGCTGTTTTACGAAAGAAAAAATAGCTACGGCTAAGGTCTAACGTATAAATACGTAGACTAATTGATAATCTAATTATTCTATCGTATTAGTCTAAAAATAATAAACTACGAAAGTATATGAAGAAAGAAAAAAAGAAAGAAAGATACCTTTATAAGGTAGAGAAAAGACAACTTTGGAGAGAGGAGACAACTTCCAAAAGTCGCGCCGGAGAGAAGAAAAATATTTTTCTTAAATGGATCTAGTCAAATCAAAATATTGATTTAACCCGAATCGGATGATTTTTGGAGGCTCTATGGGTCTATATTTATTGGTGGAAAAGAGGTTTAGGGGTCAAAGGCTAGGCAATGTGGGACTAAATGTAGACGAAAATATATGAAACAGAGAAGAAAAGAGGCGGATGGGCCTAAAGGCCTTCGGCCGGCCGCGCGCACGCTGCGGTGCAGTTTTTTTTTTGCAAAATTCGGCCTAAGAAGAAGAAGAAAAAGGCTGGCTGGGCCTGGGCCATATAGGATAAAGAAAAAAAAGGGCGCTCGCTGGTACTATGATGCATACGTAGGTGACAGTTAGTTTCAGGCGCGCGTGCAGTTTTTTTAAACAGAATGCGATAAACTGAAAAACGGAAATAAAATAAAACTTTATATAGGCATATTATATATCATAATTTTCATAAAAAGATTTTCTACAAGATGAACATTTTCCTAGCATTAAATAAAATTCACACAAATTCAGATAATTCAAAGAGTGCTACTGGTCTAATAAAATCTAATAAAAATCATTTTAGAAATATCAAAATGATTTCAAATTTATTTCTCTCCAATTTTCTGTTGTAGGGAATCATGTTACCCTAATTTCCATATATTTTATTTTTGGAGAAAAATAATTTGAATAAAACTCAAATAACTCCAAATTGAAAATAAATTCAAAAGAACTTTGAATTTAATTCTTTGAAACTCCCAACTCATATTTCATATAATTTGAAGAAGTCCTTTTATCTTCTCCCATGAAAATCATTGAGCTGCATGAAGTTTATGAATTGAAATATTTCCAAATGAAATCCAATTATTTTCAAATACCCTTTCATTTAATTTAAATGGAAGAAGTCATATCATCTTCGCTCAAGGGTTTTGTATTTGAAAAGAATTTGAATTCATGGAGATCAGAAAGCAAATATGAAAGTTTGGGAAAGTCCTTTTATTCCCTCTCATTTAACTTTCAAAAAGTTTCGAATTCACTCACTTTCAGACAATCAATCAAACAATCAGTCAAATCTATCTATTTATTTGTAACATTCCAAAATTTAGAATTTTGGGATGTTACAGTTTGCATATGTTTGCTTCTTTAATGATTCTATTTGAGGGTAGGACTATTGAATATGCAGAGGCATTTAGTATGCAATGTTGAATAATAATTTTAGTGATTTGCTACAGTAGAGTATGATAAGGTTTTTGTAATGGTTTATACTAACTTATCTCACGAGTCCTTGTTGAGTTTTGTGTGGATGAAGCTTTTGAGATTTAGGGAGACCGTGATATGAGAGGAATTAAGGAGACACAAAATCTCAAGCTTGGGGATGCCCAAGGCATCCCAAGATAATATTTCAAGAAGTCTCAAGCATCTAAGCTTGGGGATGCCCCAGTGGGCATCCCACCTTTCTTCTTCAACAACTATCGGTTAGTATCGGTTGATCCTAAGTTTTTGCTTCTTCACATGATGTTTGCTATTCTTAGATGTCATTTTATTTAGTTTTGCTTGCTGTTTGAATAAAATACCAAGATCTGAAATTATTAAATGTTAGAGAGTCTTCACATAGTTGCATAATTATTCGACAACTCATTGATCTTCACTTATATCTTTTGGAGTAGTTTGTTGTTTGCTCTAGTACTTCACTTATATCTTTTTAGAGCATGGTGGTAGTTTTATTTTGTAGAAATAGATGATCTCTCATGCTTCACTTATATTATTTTGAGAGTATTAATAGCATGGTAATTTTCTTAATAATAACATGCTTGGTATTCAAGATTTGTGAAACTTTCTTTTGAGTGTGTTGAATACTAAGAAAAGTTGGATGCTTGATAATTGTTTTGAGATATGGAGGTGGTAATATCAAAGTCATGCTAGTAGAGTAATTGTGAATTTTAGAAGTGTTTGAGTTAAAGTTTGCAAGTCCCGTAGCATGCACGTATGGTAAACGTTATGCAACAAATTTGAAACATGAGGTGTTATTTGATTGTCCTCCTTATGAGTAGCGGTCGGGGACGAGCGATGGTCTTTTCCTACCAATCTATCCCCCTAGGAGCATGCGCGTAATACTTTGGTTTTTGATGGCTTGTAGATTTTTGCAATAAGTATATGAGTTTTTTATGACTAATGTTGAGTCCATGGATTATACACACTCTCACCCTTCCATCATTGCTAGCCTCTATGGTACCGTGCATTGCCCTTTCTAACATCGAGAGTTGGTGCAAACTTCGCCGGTGCATCCAAACCCTGTGATATGATACGCTCTTTCACACATAAACCTCCTTATATCTTCCTCAAAACAGCCACCATACCTACCTATTATGACATTTCCATAGCCATTCCGAGATATATTGCCATGCAACTTTCTACCATCCAGTTTATCATGACACATTCATCATTGTCATATTGCTTAGCATGATCATGTAGTTGACATAAGTATTTGTGGCAAAGCCACCATTCTTAATTTTTTTCATACTTGTCACTCTTGATTCATTGCATATCCCGGTACACCGCCGGAGGCATCCATATAGAGTCATACTTTGTTCTAGTATCGAGTTGTAATCATTGAGTTGTAAGTAAATAGAAGTGTGATGATCATCATTCAATAGAGCATTGTCCCAAAAAAAGGCCAAAGAAAAAAAAAGAAGGCCCAAAAAAAGGGGCAATGCTACTATCCTTTTTTCCACACTTGTGCTTCAAAGTAGCACCATGTTCTTCATATAGAGAGTCTCTTGAGTTATCACTTTCATATACTAGTGGGAACTTTCATTATAGAACTTGGCTTGTATATTCCAACAATGGGCCTCCTCAAGTGCCCTAGGTCTTCGTGAGCAAGCAAGTTGGATGCACACCCACTTAGTTTCTTTTGTTGAGCTTTCATACATTTATAGCTCTAGTGCATCTGTTGCATGGCAATCCCTACTCCTTGCATTAACATCAATCGATGGGCATCTCCATAGCCCATTGATTAGCCTTGTTGATGTGAGACTTTCTCCTTTTTTGTCTTCTCCACATAACCCCCTCATTATATTCTATTCCACCCATAGTGCTATGTCCATGGCTCGCGCTCATGTATTGCGTGGAAGTTTATAGGTTTGAGATTACTAAAGTATGAAACAATTGCTTGGCTTGTCATCGGGGTTGTGCACGATGAGAGCATTCTTGTGTGACGAAAATGAAACATGACTAAACTATATGATTTGTAGGGATGAACTTTCTTTGGCCATGTTATTTTGAGAAGACATAATTGCTTGGTTAGTATGCTTGAAGTATTATCATTTTTATGTCGATATGAACTTTTGTCTTAAATCTTATGGATCTGAATATTCATACCACAATTAAGAAGAATCACATTGAAATTATGCCAATTAGCACTCCGCATCAAAAATTCTGTTTTTATCATTTACCTACTCGAGGACGAGCAGGAATTAAGCTTGGGGATGCTGATACGTCTCCAACGTATCTATAATTTTTTATTGCTCCATGCTATATTATTTGCTGTTTTGAATGTTTATGGGCTTTATTATACACTTTTATATCATTTTTGGGACTAACCTATTAACCTAGAGCCCAGTGCCAGTTTCTGTTTTTACCCTGTTTTAGGGTTTCGAAGAAAAGGAAAATCAAATGGAGTCCAATTGACCTGAAACTTCACGGAACTCATTTTTGGAAGGAAAGAAGCCCAGAAGACTTGGAGTGCACATCGGGGGACCTGCGAGGAGGCCATGAGGCAGGGGGCGCGCCCACCCCCTGGGCGCGCCCACCCCCTGGGCGCGCCCTCCACCCTCGTGGGCCCCTCGTGGCCCCCCTGACGTACTTCTTTCGCCTATATATCTCCATATACCCTAAAAACATCAGAGAACACAATAGATCGGGAGCTTCGCCGCCAGAAGCCTTCGTAGCCACCAAAAACCAATCTAGACCCGTTCCGGCACCCTGCCGGAGGGGGCAATCTTTCTCTGACGGCCATCTTCATCATCCCGGTGCTCTCCATGACGAGGAGGGAGTAGTTCTCCCTCGGGGCTGAGGGTATGTACCCGTAGCTATGTGTTTGATCTCTCTCTCTCTCTTTCGTGTTCTTGAGGTGGTACGATCTTGATGTATCGCGAGCTTTGCTATTATAGTTGGATCTGATGTTTCTCCTCCCCCTCTACTCTCTTGTAATGAATTGAGTTTCCCCTTTGGAGTTATCTTATCGGATTGAGTCTTTAAAGATTTGAGAACACTTGATGTATGTCCTGCCGTGGATATCTGTGGTGACAATGGGGTATCACGTGATTCACTTGATGTATGTTTTGGTGATCAACTTGCGAGTTCCTCCCATGAACCTATGCATAGGGGTTGGCACATGTTTTCGTCATGATTCTCCGGTAGGAACTTTGGGGTACTCTTTGAGGTCCTTTGTGTTGGTTGAAAAGATGAATCTGAGATTGTGTGATGCATATCGTATAATCATACCCACGGATACTTGAGGTGACATTGGAGTATCTAGGTGACATTAGGGTTTTGGTTGATTTGTGTCTTAAGGTGTTATTCTAGTACGAACTCTAGGGCTGTTTGTGACACTTATAGGAATAGCCCAACGGATTGATTGGAAAGAATAACTTTGAGGTGGTTTCAGACCCTACCATAATCTCTTCGTTCGTTCACCGCTATTAGTGACTTTTGAGTGACTCTTTGTTGCATGTTGAAGGTTAGTTATGTGATCCAATTATGTTATTATTGTTGAGAGGACTTGCACTAGTGAAAGTATGAACCCTTGGCCTTGTTTCCACACATTGCAATACCGTTTACGCTCACTTTTATCATTAGTTACCTTGCTGTTTTTATATTTTCAGATTACAAAAACTATTATCTACTATCCATATACCACTTGTATCTCCATCTCTTCGCCGAACTAGTGCACCTATTCAATTTACCATTGTATTGGGTGTGTTGGGGACACAAGAGAGTCTTTGTTATTTGGTTGTAGGGTTGTTTGAGAGAGACCATCTTCATCCTTCGCCTCCTATGGATTGATAAACCTTAGGTCATCCACTTGAGGAAAATTTGCTACTATCCTACAAACCTCTGCACTTGGAGGCCCAACAACATATACAAGAAGAAGGTTGTGTAGTAGACATCAGTGCACTAGTTCGGTGAAGAGATGGTGATACAAGTGTTATGTGGATAGTAGATATTGATTTTTGTAATAGGAACAATAAAAAACAGCAAGGTAGCAAGTAACAAAAGTGAGCACAAACGGTATTGAAATGCTTGAAAATGAGGCCTAGGGTTCATACTTTCGCTAGTGCAATCTCTCAACAATGATAATATAATTGGATCATATAACCTTCCCTTAACGTGCAATGAAGAATCACTCCAAAGTTCCTATCTAGCGGAGAACATAAGAAGAAATCGTTTGTAGGGTATGAAACCACCTCGAAGCTATTCTTTCTGATCGATCTATCCAAGAGTTCATACTAAAATAACACCAAATAATTTCAGGTTCATAATACTCAATCCAACACAAAGAACCTCAAAGAGTGCCCCAAGATTTCTATCGGAGAAACAAAGACAAGAACGTGCATCAACCCCTATGCGTAGATTACCCCAATGTCACCTCGGGAATCCGTGAGTTGAGTGCCAAAACATATATAAAGTGAATCAAAATAATACCCCATTGTCACCACAGGTATTCATATGCAAGACATATATCAAGTGCTCTCAAATACATAAAAGTATTCAATCCGATAAAACAAATCTCAGAGGGAAAACTCAATTCATCACAATAAGATAGAGAGGGCAAAACACGATATGATCCAACTATATTAACAAAGCCTGCCATACATCAAGATCGTGACATCTGAAGAACACGGAGAGAGAGAGATTGAACACATAGCTACTGGTACAAACCCTCAGCCCCAAGGGTGGACTACTCCCTCCTCATCATGGTGGCTACCGGGATGATGAAGATGGCCATCGGTGATGATTCCCCCCTCCGGCGGAGTGCCGGAATGAGGTCTAGATAGGTTTCTCGTGGCTACAGAGGATTGCAGCGGCGGAACTTCTGATCTAGGGTTACCTCGAGGGTTTTTGGAATATTTGACAATTTATTGGGCGAAGCGGGAGTACGGGAGGCCACCGAGGTGGGCACAACCCACCTGGGCGCGCCTGGGCCCCCAGGCGCGCCCTGGTGGGTTGTGCCCCCCTCGGGGCACCCCCAGGTGCTGCTCTGGCCCATTGGATGTCTTCTGGTCCATAAAAAATCCATAAAAAGTTTTGCGGTGTTTGGACTCCGTTTGATATTGATTTCCTGCGATGTAAAAACAAGCAAAAAACAAAACCGGCACTGGGCACTGGGTCAATAGGTTAGACCCAACAAATGATATAAAGTTGCTATAAAATGATTGTAAAACGTCCAAGAATGATAATATAACAACAGGAATACTTCATAAATTATAGATACGTTGGAGACGTATCAGCATCCCCAAGCTTAATTCCTATTCGTCCTCGAGTAGGTAAATGATAAAAGAAATAATTTATGAAGTGGGAATGCTAGCAAAGTGCACAAGTTTGATCAATGATAATTTCAATAACTTTCCCTAGCATCATAACAGCAACTCTTTCTCATAAAACTCATCATGAGAAAGTAGCAACCAATTCACATGTTAAGGTTCAAACTATGAATTCTCTTGAAACTCAACAACCTATATTCTTAGCCACCAAACAATTGCAATTCAACTTATTCCACAGAATCTAAGTAAGATCTCCACATACTCAACCATCATATAGTTTTGTATGATTGCGAACACCTCACCACATGCACATGAGCAAAATGTTTCAACTGGACACATAGAAAGATAGGGGCTTATAATTTTGCCTCACAACGTATTCACCTCAAGGGTGATGTCAACAATAATAACCAATGCTACCCATATCCAACTGGATATATGTGCCTAGATCTTTCCTCACCACATGATGCTTGCCAAAAGATAAATAAAAAGGAATAGAGAGAAAAACCTTGACTCTTGCATGAAAGTAAATACATAAAAGTAAAAGGTAGGCCCTTCGCAGAGGGAAGCAGAGGTTTCCATGCGCTTTTTGTTTGTATGCTCAATCCCTTAGTGCAAAGGAACATCACATTATATTGCCCCTTATGATAGCAACCTTTATTATGTAGCCTGTCTCCTTTATTCTTTGCCATCACAAGTTCGTACAACGCTCAATTTTCTCTAACACTAAATGATCTAACACTTTTAGAAGCAATTTTTATTGCCTTATTGCACCGATGAAAACTTACTTGAAGGATCTTATTCAATCCTTAGGTAGGTATAGTGGACTCTTCAAAATAAGATTTGGGTTTAAGAGTTTTTGGAAGCACAAGATGGGGGGAAAGCACCACATGTTGAAGGATCTATGACAATATAACTTCTATGTGAATATGAACAAACATAAATCATTACATTGTCTTCCTTGTCCAACGTCAACAATTTTGGCATATAATATTTTGATGGGGGCTCACAATCACAAAAGGATTTCCAAGATAGTGTATTCGCATGTGAAAGTTCTCTTTCTTCTACTAATCATTCATGAATTGATTGTATGACCAATATTGTGATTGTTAAGCTTCAAAAGATTTCACTTTCTAAACCCAATGTGAAGCTACCACTAGGCATGATATGAACCTATAATTCTAGCTTCATTATATTCAATTTATTCAACAATTTACTCATAGTATATGAGTGAAGCACAAGAGTAAATGACAAGCTACTCCAAAAAGATATAAGTGAAGATCAAACAAGTAGTTAAATAAATGGGTAGCTAATTGAGGACTCTCTCTTATTTAAAAACTTTCAGATCTAAGTATTTTATTAAAACAACAAGCAAAACAAGACAAAATGACATTCCAAGAATAGCACACATCATGTGAACAAGCAAAAAACTTTGGATCAACCAATACTAACCGATAATTGTTGATGAAGAAAGGTGGGATGCCTACCGGGGCATCCCTAATCTTAGATGCTTGAGACTTCTTGAAATATTATCTTGGGGTGCCTTGGGCATCCCCAAGATAGAGAGGGGAAAACACCATATGATCCAACTATATTAACAAAGCCCGCGACCAGAACACAAGAGAGAAAGATTAAACACATAGCTACTGGTACAAACCCTCAGCCCCAAGGGTGGACTACTCCCTCCTCATCATGGTGGCCGTCGGGATGATGAAGATGGCCACCGGTGATGGTTTCCCCCTCCGGTGGAGTGCCGAAATGGGGTCTAGATTGGTTTCTCGTGGCTACAGAGGCTTGCGACGGTGGAATTTCTGATCTAGGGTTACCCCGAGGGTTTTTGAAATATTTTACAATTTATAGGACGAAGAGGGGGTACGGGAGGCCACCGAGGTGGGCACAACCCACCTGGGCGCGCATGGGCCCTCGGGCATGCCCTGGTGGGTTGTGCCCCCCTCGAGGCACCCCCAGGTGGTGCTCTAGCCCATTGGATGTCTTCTGGTCCATAAAAAATCCACAAAAAGTTTCGCGGTGTTTGGACTCCGTTTGATATTGATTTCCTGCGATGTAAAAAACAAGCAAAAAACAGCAACTGGCACTGGGCACTGGGTCAATAGGTTAGTCACAAAAATGATATAAAGTTGCTACAAAATGATTGTCAAACATCCAAGAATGATAATATAATAGCATGAATACTTCATAAATTATAGATAAGTTGGAGACGTATCATGCAACACCTCCGCAAGGTAGGGATTGAAGACCTTCTCGAAAAACTTGTCCTTGGGGGCGCTTGGAGACGTCATGGTGATCTAGATCTGTTAGAAAAAACAGCTCAAAACAAGAACAGAGGATTTTGTCGTGGTGCGGTGGTCAAACCCTTCGGGAGATTTATAGTGAATTTTTACCGGCCAGAAGAAGTATTGTGCAAGAAAACAGAGTTCGGAGGGTGCACGAGGTGGTCACAAGGGTGGGGGCGCGCCCTCCTGCCTTGTTGCCTCCTTGTGTGCTCTTCGGACTACTTCTAATTTCCCTATTTTTCTAAATATTCCAAAATGGAGAAAAATTGTCATTGGAAATGTTTTGGAGTCAGTTTACTTACCGTACCACATACCTATTCCTTTTCGGAGTCTAAAACGTTCTAGAAAGTATCCCTTATGTACTCCTCCAGTATTATGGTATTAATTATGTTTGTCTCAACATTTATGGGACTATCTAAAATATAATGTTTGATTCTTTGACCATTTACCACCTTCGGGTTAGTGCCTTCAGCGTTGTTGATTTTGTTGGCACCAGAATGATAGACCTCCTCAATAATGTAAGGACCTTCCCATTTAGAGAGAAGCTTTCCTGCAAAAAATCTTAAACGAGAGTTGTATAACAAAACATGATCACCTATATTAAACTCACGCTTTTGTATCCTTCTATCATGTCACCTTTTAACCTTTTCTTTAAACAACTTGGCATTCTCATAATCTTGGGTTCTCCATTCATCAAGCAATCTTATGTCAAATAACCTCTTCTCACCTGCAAGTTTAAAATCATAGTAGAGCTCTTTGATTTCCCAATAAGCTTTATGCTCTAGTTCAAGGGGTAAGTGACATGCCTTTCCATAAACCATTTTATACGGAGACATACCCATAGGGTTCTTACAAGCAGTTCTATAAGCCCATAATGCATCATCAAGTTTCTTAGACCAATTCTTTCTAGATCTATTAATAGCCTTTTGCAAGATCAATTTAAATTCTCTATTGCTCAATTCTACTTGACCACTAGACTGAGGATGATAAGGAGATCCAATTCTATGATTAACATCATACATAGCAAGCAATTTACTGATAGCACCATGAATAAAATGTGAAGCACCATCAGTCATCAAATATCTAGGGCCTGCAAAACTTGGAAAAATAACTTCTTTAAGCATCTTAATAGAAGTGTTATGATCAGCACTACTAGTTGGAATAGCTTCTACCCACTTAGTAACGTAATCAACAACAACTAAAATATGTGTATACCCATTATAGGAAGGAAAAGGCCCCATATAATCAAAGCCCCAAACATTAAATGGTTCAATAACAAGCGAATAATTCATAGGCATTTCCTGACGTCTACTAATATTACCAATTCTTTGACATTCATCACAAGACAAGACATACTTACGAGCATCCTTGAAGAGAGTAGGCCAATAAAAACTAGATTGCAATACCTTGTGTGCAGTTCTATCTCCAGCATGGTGTCCTCCGTAGGCCTCGGAGTGACACTTGCGTAGGATCTGTTCCTGTTCATACTCAGGTACACAACGTCTAATAACACCATATACACCTTATTTATAAAGGTGTGGTTCATCCCAAAAGTAATGTATTTAATCATATAAAAACCTTTTTTTTGCTGGTATGTGAAACTAGGTGGTATTAATTTAGCAACAATATAATTAGCATAATCAACATACCATGGAGTATTACGAGAAGCATTTATGACAACTAATTGCACATCAGGAAAACTATCATCTATAGGCAGTGGGTCATCAAGAACATTTTCTAACCTAGACAAGTTGTCTGTAACGGGGTTCTCAGCTCCTTTTCTATCAATAATATGCTAATCAAATTCTTGTAACAAGAGAACCCATCTAATAAGTCTAGGTTTAGCATCTTTCTTTTTCATAAGATATTTAATAGAAGCATGATCAGTGTGAACAGTTACTTTAGAATCAACAATATAAGATCTGAACTTATCACAAGCAAAAACAACTTCTAAGAATTCTTTTTCATGGTAACATAATTTCTCTAGGCACTGTCTAGAGTATTACTAGCATAATGAATAACATTCAATTTTTTATCAACTCTTTGTCCTAGAACAATACCTACAGCATAATCACTAGCATATCACAAATAATTTCAAAAGGTAAATTCTAATCAGGTGGTTGAACAGTAGGTGCAGAAATCAAGGCTTTCTGAAGTATTTCAAATGCTTCTACACAATCATCATCAAAAACAAAAGGAACATCCTTTTGCAAGAGATTAGTGCGAGGCCTAGAAATTTTAGAGAAGTCTTTAATAAACCTCCTATGGAAACAAGCATGACCAAGGAAACTTCTTATACCTTTGATATCTTTAGGACACGACATCTTTTCAATAGCATCTACTTTAGCTTTATCAACTTCAATACCTGTTTCAGAAATTTTATGCCCCAAGACAATACCTTCATTAACCATAAAGTGACACTTCTCCCAATTCAAGAAAAGATTAGTTTCATCACATCTCTGCAAAACTCGATCAAGGTTGCTTAAGCAATCATCAAAAGAAGTTCCGTAAACGGAAAAATCATCCATGAAAACCTCAACAATCTTTTCACAAAATTCAGAGAATATAGCAGTCATACATCTTTGAAAGGTAGTAGGTGCATTGCATAAACCAAAAGGCATACGTCTATAAGTAAAAGTACCGAAAGGGCAAGGAAAAGTGGTCTTTTCTTGATCCTATTTTGACACAGGTATTTGAGAGAAACCAGAATAACCATCTAAAAAGCAAAATGTGTATGTTTGGACAATCTTTCTAGCATTTTATCAATAAAAGGTAGATGGTATGACCTTTTCTAGTATCTTTGTTCAACTTGCGAAAATCAATTACCATTCTATAACCTGTAACAATTCTTTGTGGGCTCAATTCATTCTTATCATTAGGAACGACAGTAATACCCCCCTTCTTAGGGACACAATGGACGTGACTTACCCATCTACTATCAACAATAGAATAAATTATACTTGCCTCCAGAAGCTTTAGTATTTCATTTCTTACCACTTCTTTCATTTTTGGATATAACCGTCGTTGATGATTAACAACCAGTTTAGCATCAGGCTCCATATTAATTTTATGCTGACATAGAGCGGGACTAATGCCCTTAAGATCATCAAGAGTATATCCTATAGCGGCACGGTGCTTCTTAAGAGTTTTCAATAATCCCCTTTCTTCATGCTCTGAAAGGTTAGCACTAATAATAATAGGATATATCTTCTTTTCATCAAGATGATCATATTTCAAAATATCAGGTAATTGTTTAAGCTCAAACACGGGATCACCATTTGTCGCGGGAAACCACGACCACCTATGGGAACAAAGGTCCCTTGCTAGTTCGGCGGGGGGATGGCACATTGCGCAAAGAGCAGAGGAGCGTGGGGCAGCACGGTAGGGATCACAAATGCAGTTTTTACCCAGGTTCAGGCCGCCGCAAGGCGTAAAACCCTACTCCTGCTTTGGTGGAAAAATGGTGGTGGTCATAGCCCGTTTGCCCGGCAGGATTGCCTCATGGCTAAACAACTATGTGCACATGAAATGTGAGGGGGTGGATTTGCTAATCTAGTGTCCAACCCTTTCTAAGGTTGCCTCGGGACTCCTTTCATAGGTTAAGGGGTCACCACAGTGGCAAATCAGTCACTATGCACCTATAAGATAGCAAACAGTGCTATCATACCTAACTCATAGGTTAAGGGGTCACCACAGTGGCAAACCATTTCATTTCTTACCACTTCTTTCATTTTTGGATATAACCGTCGTTGATGATTAACAACCAGTTTAGCATCAGGCTCCATATTAATTTTATGCTGACATAGAGTGGGACTAATGCCCTTAAGATCATCAAGAGTATATCCTATAGCGGCACGGTGCTTCTTAAGAGTTTTCAATAATCCCCTTTCTTCATGCTCTGAAAGGTTAGCACTAATAATAACATGATATATCTTCTTTTCATCAAGATAAGCATATTTCAAAATATCAGGTAATTGTTTAAGCTCAAACACGGGATCACCGTTTGTCGCGGGAAACCACGACCACCTATGGGACCAAAGGTCCCTTGCTAGTTCGGCGAGGGGATGGCACGTTGCACAAAGAGCAGAGGAGCATGGGGCAGCACGGTAGGGATCACACAGGCAGTTTTTACCCAGGTTCAGGCCGCCGCAAGGCGTAAAGCCCTACTCCTGCTTTGGTGGAAAAATGGTGGTGGTCATAGCCCGTTTGCCCGGCAGGATTGCCTCATGGCTAAACAGCTATGTGCATATGAAATGTAAGGGGGTGGATTTGCTAATCTAGTGTCCAACCCTTTCTAAGGTCGCCTCGGGACTCCTTTCATAGGTTAAGGGGTCACCACAGCGGCAAATCAGTCACTATGCACCTATAAGATAGCAAACAGTGCTATCATACCTAACTCTGCAGGCTGACAGAGCGCATTAAATGCTCCGCTCGACGTCACATCGTCGCTTGCCAGACAAGCCTTGCCGGACAGTTTTGCCAGCTTCGCGCCTGCTCGCTTGACACATCATAGGACGGGTGTCGTCCGTAGGTATTCCCTATAGAAAGAGGCTACCATGAGGCAGATGGCTGCCACTTAGTCACTTTGTGGCTTGAGACCACACTGATGGATGATGTGCGTCGTGGTGTAGTGGTTTAGTGAGGTGGCTCCATCTCCGTGAGTCCGGTAGGCTCTTCTAGGGTTTCTTGGAGATCTTCTTCCGGCGGTAACCCCATCCTTGCCGGGCTTGCCTTCCCGGCAAGGGTGGCTTTTCTCCTCATGGTTTCTTACTTCTCTGGCTTGGCCTTGGTCCCCTTGATCTGCATGTTGGCCTTATGAAAATCTTGATTTCTTGTACTCGCGCATGTGTCTTCACTATACATGCACGAGTCAGGGGAAAATATATGCCCCTGTTTGTTTTCCCCAACATAAGCCCCCGGGCTTGAGCCATACGTGTAGCGTGACATCATGGGTTAGGCCCCAAACAGTGCACGGACACGTGGGATGAGAAGGCTGCTTATGCCGGTTTTGTCGTGATGACTAGTCAATCCAACGTCCACTTCGCGTAATTATTGCGAGTCATGGGGACGTGGGACCATTGCAGTTAAGGTAAAACGGTAACTTTCCGAAGTGTCGCGTCTCCCCTTAAAGATAGGAAAGCGCGGAGCGGGCCGGTTCACCTGTCGCCTATTTCCATTATCTTCCTCTGCAAGCCATACCACCGCTCCTCCTCCCACTTTCTCTTGCCCGCCGCCACCCTTCTCACTGGATTCCTTCCCCCATTCGCATCGCCGCTAGCGGGAATGGCGATGAATCCCCACAGAAAAAGGGAAGCAGATGGCCGCGGCGCAGGAGGCGGTCGCCGAGGGGAGCAAAAGGGCGGCGGAGTTGAACAAGAAGCAAAGGGGAGACATCGTCTTCCTTCTATCGAATCTGGACGGTCCAGTTCTTTAAGAGAGGTATGGGTATCTATGGGGGGGGCCTGTCCCGAAAGGGCATGGAGCACCCAAAGTTTTGGCAGAGGGGAAAGAAGATCCGCCAGACTCGTACCGATTCTTCTGTGCTTATTTCATCTGTGGCGTTTGTCCCCCTTTCTACGAATTCTTTAAGGTGATCATGACTATTTAAGGATTCCACCTCCTTGACTTCACGCCAAATGCAATGGCGACCATGGCCATTTTTGCCCACTTATGCGAGAATTTCGTCGGAGTCGCCCCCAATGTGGATCTGTTCCGGCATTACTTTGTTCCACGGGTGGAGAACAATGGTCATCGCTCCAGGGACATCAGCTGGATGCCACAGGTAGCGAGGAAGCTCTGTTATTATATATGTGGTAGGCAGCGCGAGAAGTGGGATGAGTGGAGAGGGGATTGGTGCCAGATTCAAGATGAGGAAGCCCCAGATTTTTGCGAAGCACAGATGGAATGTGTCGAGCACGACAAGGAATGGAGTGCTCTTGGCCTCACCAATGATAGGTTGCGCCCGGCAATAAACAGGATTACCCGTTTGAAGGTTGCCGGGCTAACCACTGAGCATGTGGGGGCAGATCTCCTTCTTCGCCGCATCTCGCCGCTACACAGGAGGGGCAGACCCGCCTGGTTGTATGGTGATGCTAGGGACATGATGAGGTTGCTCCCAGGGTTGGCCAATAACTTGTCAGTTTATGGCCACACATGGCTGTCTGACCAGTTGTTTGGCCGCTTTGAGATGTTCAAACTCCCGGCAACAGTTATCCCTCTGAATATCAATTCAGCCCGGGACCAGATACTGAAATGGATGTCAGACTGCAATGCTCATGGAGTGGCAAGCGATTGGCGGCTGCCCACTCTTGACGAAGAGCTCGCGTGGTCAAGTGCCTTGGTGGAGAAGGCCACCAGGGTTGATACTGGAATGTACAAGCGCACCTCCTCTGTGGAGGTGGCGTACATCATGAGGAGGGTTGAGGAGGACAAAGATGTCCATCTTGCAGAGATGGCAAGGTCCGTGAAGGCCGGGAAGAGCAAGGGGAAAATTGAGGATGGGAGCTCTTCTCACGGCGGTAGCTAGGCACGGGCCATGGAAGGGGTTGCTGGGGATGTTCCTGCTGGGAACTAATTAGCCGGGCTTGATGCCCTAACCACAGCAGCAATGGAGCTCCAAGAGGAGAAGGAGATCGGCGCGGTGGCGGAGCTCGAGGCAGACTGGCTTGCGGCCAGGTTGCAATCCCCCGAGTTGGTTCTGGATCAACGCCCCTGTAGGCGTGCTGCCAACCGAGGGGCGGTAGCTCCCAACCCAGTGCTTGCCTCCAAGAGAGTGAAGAAGACCACATCTAAGGTTGCCAAGACTGATGTGGCATGCCACCAATCCCCTCGCCTGGCTAGGATCAAGGCTTCCCCCGCCAAGCAATCTGCGGATGTGGAAGTTGATTCCAGCCCCCACTCTGGCTCGATCTCTTCACAGAGCTCACCTCCACCAGAGCCCCCTGCACCTCGTCTGGCGTCAGAGCCGTCAGAGAGCTCTGCCCCTCCACCTCCGAAGAGAGGAAGGGAGCCCTCGCCCCCCATGGAGTTCAACTTGAACTCCATGATCATTGAGGAAGAGTAAGGAAGACTTCCCCCTTGTAAATAGCTTTGGTATATCTGATTACCTTTGCCGACTGACCTTTTGTCTCGTTGTCACTGGCAAGGAGGTGGAGGAGGAGGCGGAATCCCTCATATACCGGCCACGAAAGAGGCTGTGGCGCGTCAGGTCGCCGAAGACTGCAGAGGACCCGGCCTCGGCAGGAAATGACATGGATGATTCTGTGTCGAGCCCCCAGCCTAGTTTACGGCCCGGGAGTGGGGGACTGGCCTCTCCCGCTGGAGGTGATGGGGATGGCCTTCCTGCTCCATTGGCCGGAGGGGACAGAGAGCCGACATAGAGCGAGACCCCCCTAGAGGGGCATGTCCTCTCCGCCGACTGAGTCGAAGGACCTCCAACGGGGCTCTTTGCGGACGAGACCGTGCAGGGAGCTGCTGACGGTGTCCTGGACTAGGGGGTACTCACCACATCGTCTCCCGACCAGGTGGATCGGGTTGAGGACCCCCATGGTGGTTTAGTCATGGGCCACTTCGGGCAGCCATGTCACATTCAAGGAATATTCCACAGGACTTGATGATCAAGACAAGGACTCCTCTCCACCAACGTATTCAACTAGGACTCTTGTTCTCCTAGGCCTCCGGTACATTATATAAGTCGAGGCCAGGCTAGTTGATAGATCATTATGTCATTATCATCATACCCTCAGGTTTTATACCACAACATATGATCTCGAGGTAGATCAACTCTGTACTTGATACTTCATATATATAAACAAGAGCAGGACGTAGGGTTTTACCTCCATCAAGAGGGCCCGAACCTGGGTAAAACATAGTCTCCTTCATTCCTGTTACCATTGATCCGAGAATCCATAGCCCGGGACCCCTACCCCAAGATCTGCCGGTTTTGACATGGATAATGGTGCTTTCATTGAGAGTTCCGCTGTGAGATCAATGAAGGATCGATGGCTCGGCTGTAGATTAATTGCGACGTCAGCATCTTCGTCACCGGCTCGACTGGTCACCTTGGAGTCTAAAACAATCACCACCTCCTCGAGCCAGTGACGAAGATGCCGACGTTGCAATTAATCAATGGTCATGGAGGAATCATCCATGGAGCTCGGGGGCTCAACGTCAACATTGCCCTCGGGCGACCGTGCTGTTTTTTCCGAACAGCGAACTTGTATCCGCTACCACCACCTCCTCGAGCATCGCTTTGATGATTCCTTTGGTGGAATTGTGCGAAATTGAGTCTAAAACAACACTGTAAAATTTCATCGAGTTCCAATGGAGGAATCTCCGGCAATCTATGATATACCGGAGCCCTGTCAACTCTGGACGGGAATTTGGACGAGTTTAGGCATGGTCTCTAGAGCCTAGATCGGTGGTTATTTCAAAGATCGAACAGTTCAACTTCTACGGAATTTCCATATCTACCACCTCTCAAAATTTCAGCTCGATCCGACCGTTCAAACTCTTGGAACCTTCCGATCAGTGCATCACTTTTCGGATCTGTTTTCTGCACAAATACGAATCCGACCTGAGTTCACCTTTCTTCATGAACGGGATATTGGACAACCTTTTTGGAAGAATCTATTTCTAGGGTATTGTGTTTTGTTTCCGAACACATGCTCACAAATTTCTCTCCTTTTTGGAGGTAATCTTCACTATCGCGCCAGTGTCAAACTAGCCCTTGCTCCATGTCTGCCGACCTACGCTAGACAGATCGTCGCTTCATCGAGCCGAGCCTAACCTTACCGGATCATCAGCTAGGCAAGCCGAACAAGAGTTCAACATCGTGAAGGATAAATCATCACCAACACCATCGCCCCACGGATTGCACGGGTCAGGCGCGCCGACATCGCCGCTCGGTCACTTCATCAATCCGGCATTGACCGCGTCACAAGTTATGGCCAGCGTCGGCATGGCCGCACTGTTGCTTCTTCAAGCCGATGTCCATCATGCCTAACTGCTTCAAACACCTCGGCTGACATGGCAGCTGCAACATCTCCTTACCGACCCGCTCCGTCACCTTGGCTAGACCGGGGGCTTCGCCATCTCTTCATCAACCTACTCCGAAGACTTCGACGTCACCAGCCGACCAGCTTTGTCGCGTTAGCTGGACCAAGGGCTTTGCCTCGGCGAGCCAACCTTTGCCAGCATCACCATGCCGTCGCTTCGTCGCCCATCAGGCAATGGCTGTGCGGATCAAGCCCCAATTTTGGGAGTAACCTTTCTTCAGATTGCTACAATAGATAAACCAGGTGCTATTAATCCGGGTATTTTTTTATTGCTTGGGTTTACTTTTTCCGAGGAATTATTACTCTCGTTTGTTCCATCATCTATACACATGTCTGTCAAATGATGGCCGCATCATCGATAGTTGCGTGGTGGTCTGGTCAGTTTCTGTATACAGTTCGGTGAATGCCGAATCCGGAACTCGGACCAGCATGTGAATTCAGGCTTTGCCACGCCTTCACCGTGTCACGCCGTCGCCCTGCGTCAACATTGACTTCGGCGCCAGGCCACATCTCTTTAAATAAATTATTTTTGCGAAAACCAATTATGCAAGGATTTTATATATATATATATATATATATATATATATATTATTCTTTTTGGACCGCACTATTTTATGTGTGTAGGTGATCGACTTCGACTGCGTCACGCGGTCACTTCGGCAAGCCAACGTCGTCATCCCAATTGGCGTAAATCGGCTCGCATGATCACCTTGTTGAATGAATTGCCATACCAACATGTTCGGTTGCCTCGGGGACTTCGGCATCATCAAGAGGGTCCTACCTCATCGGGTGTTCGGCGATGGGCCATATTTCTTTTATTACTCACTTTCCATAAATTATTAATCATGCAACTTTTCCTAAATTTTTTATTATTACTATTATCTCCGGCTTGCACTATCTTCTGTGCACACGTAAATGATCCGGATTGGGCAGCGCTGTCACCTTGGCATATTGACATACCACGTCATCTCGGCTGGACCTGGGGCTTTGTCATCACTTCTTAACCCACGCCAGGTACTTCGGCGTCACACTGCCGGCCTGTATCGGCTGTGCTATGTTGCCACTTCGGAGCATCACGCTCTTCGCTCTGCCACCTCGGGACCGGCTTGGGGGCTGGGACCTCGTCCCTCCGTAAGCTTGGACCGCGTCATCAATGCCGAACACATTAACTAGCTAGTCGCTTTTATGCTCAAAGATTTAAATTTTTAATCTGTGTTCGGTTCGACCATGCTCACATACATTATTTGTTAAAAACACTTCTCTTACCCAAGTTTAGTGGGGGATGTTAAATTTATATGAGCCGTTTTATAGTAAATGTGTTTTCTTCCTAGTCGTTGCAAAATCCTTTTCTATCACTCCTTTTTCGGCGCGAGTGTGTGGTCAATAGCCGGATAGCCCATTTTCTCTCTAATGACCACTCGAGTTTAGTTTGCTAAACTGGCCTAACGAGAAGTACTCCGCCTTCGGGATAGGAGGTTGAAGCCGAAGGCTGACCCACTCGACGTCTTGAGATCAGATGTGTCATGTTAAAGCACGATGGAAGCACAAACTAATTTTAAGACCAATTTTCGGATTGGCACAAAAAATTGATTTAGTTCGGACGTAGAGTTTCCACATAAGTTTTTTTGTTTTTAAGCTTATGGCACGTTTTGATCTATTTGTGTGCTTTTTTATGAGGTGGGACATCCTCTTGACCGAGGTACCCTGCATAATAATCTAGCTTGGGAAATCTTTTTCGACCCATAGTTCGACATTTTTTCTGCCGACCTGCACGTCGGTGTTGGGTCCGAGCATAAATCCCGTAGTACACTGCCGGGCACTTTTTAAGTATCGACAATATCAACAGGGGGCTGTGACTTGAGCCGAACCCACCAAAGGCCAAGGTACTCCAAGGAGTCCTCGGCAAAATGTTCTCGGATATTGCTTTATATGCATCAGTTTCGAATTGTGTCTTCGATCAATAGTTGGGTTGCCCGACTATTGTGCTTGCCTCCTACGTTCCACTTTTTTCGGCTACGTGCGCAAAGAGAGAACCATTGTGATTGTGCTTCCAGCTAGCATGGTTAAGCGCCTTAGTGGAGAAAGCCAAAAACTAACTGTCACAATAAGCATAAACTGGTCAGCGATCCGATGACTGTATTAAACTATAAGATCGATAGAGGTCACCCCGTGTTAAATGACGGCGTTCATAACATTGGCCGAAGTGTTTATGACTTGACCTCGACTGTCGCCAAACACTAACCAGGGGCGAGTTACTAGCCTCCCAACTTTAAGGGGGTGTTTGGTTCAGAAGTCCTAGGACTTTTTCTAGTCCCAGGGACTAATCAAAAAAGACTCTCTAGTAGAGTCTTTTTCTAGTCCCTGTAGAAAAAGTCCCTCCCGTTTGGTTCCTAGGGACTTTTTAGGGACTTCTTCTAGTCTCTGGGACTAAAAAGTCCCTGAACCAAACACCCCTAAGCTCCTATGACTAAGTGAAAGTTATAAAGCCCACATATCTGATTGCCTCATTTCCGCCAACACAACCGCGCACCTTCGGGCATCGAGACATCAGCTAAGGGTTGTTTTGTTATCACGAAAGCACCCTGCGTAGCATCTACCAGGGGGTGGAAGCCGACGATGGGCCACTTTCAGCTGATAAACGGTCGCAATGGAGTCAAAATAAACATATCATCGGCGTTTTTATTTAATATACGAGGGCTGCCTTCCGCATTCATTGTTATAAAGCCATAAATATGCATCAATTTGACTTAAGATTTTGGCCAAGCTGGGTTGCCTGGCTCCTGTGCTTACCCCTACGTTCCCGATTGATTCGGCTAGGCGGTAAAGGGAGCACCTCTGTGATTGTTACTACCGAGTCATCCGAGTTAGTACCTCAGACTGGGTGAAGCCGAAAGCTAGCGATCTTAAAGGATATAATTGGTCGGCAACACGCTCCAGCAGGCGCTGGACGTCGCCCCGCCGCCTCATCTTATCACAGACCAAGACCGTGCGAAGCACGATGAGCGGCAGCGCCGCCTCCTCATCGCTGAGGAGGACGAGCGGGCCATGGCGAAGTGGCGCCGGCGCCACCCGGAGGACGTCACCGACGAGCAATCCTACTAGGCGGAGCAGACGGGAAAGCGCCACGCGGAACGGTTGAACAGGCATCGGCGGAAGGCCCTGGCGTTATCACAGTGCGAGATCGTTGAAAATAGTGGGCAGTCGATCTTTTCGTCTAATGATCCTCGTTGGGACGACATGTGGCTCGATACCTCGGACCAGACTAGCGAGGATGATGATGATGATGATGATGATGACGATTGGGAGTAGGTTGTAGTTGCATTGCACTATCTAGTAGTTTTTTTATGTCGTTGGACCGTAGTTTTACTATGCTGTGAAACTATGTAAAATATCTATGTATCATTTTTATCTATGAATTTTTATTTAGTATCATTTTTATTTAAAAATATGTATGCGATGTTCGGCTGATGGAGCTATGCGCGCGCGCTGCATTTTAGCACGGCTGCTGGAGCTACGCGCATGCGCTAAATTTTAGCGCGGCTGCTGGAGCCAGCGCTGCCCGACGCGCTTTTTAGGCGATGGGTGTGCTGCAAACTGCTTTTTAGTGCCCCACGTGTTAGGTGGCTGTTGGAGATGCTCATAGTCCCTATATATCTTCTGGATGCTTGCCGGTATCATATTGCCGCCATTGTCGTAAGGGTCTGGCCCTTAGCATTCATCTTGGCGTGGATGTGTCTCGGCAAGTTTTTCCTAGGTAGCTCTTGACGCAGCCTCTTGTTCAGCGAGTGTCGGTTCTATATCCGGCATATCTCGTAGTAGGAGTCCTAAGCTAGGCGTTTTGGAGCGATGGTAACATGGACACGGGATTTTATCCAGGTTCGGACCCTCTTGATGGAGGTAAAACCTTACGTCCTACTTTTGATTGTATTCATATGGGGTGTAGTACAAAGTACATGTATCTACCACGAGATTGTAATAATGAATATGAGACCTTCTATTGACTAGCCCGGCCTTGGTTTATATATGCACCATAGGCCTAGGCTTTAGAGGAGTCCCTGTCTTGTGCGCCAAGTCATTGTGGAATCCTCCTTGTACGCGGCATGGGCTGCCTGAAGTGGCCCATAAGTGAACCGCCATGGGGCTCCTTGGCCCGATCCAGCTGGTCGGGAGGCAACATGGTGAGTACCCCCTAGTCCAGGACACCGTCAGTAGCCCCCTGATCCGGTCTTCAAGTTGGGGACGCCCCTTGGTTCTTCTGAACTATTCTTCATTTTCGGTCATCGGTCTTGAAAACTGGTTCAACAAATCTGCCCATCTTCGATCTTGAGGATTGCCGAGCTAAATCCGAAGAGTTCACACGTCGGGCATCCGAGGTGACCTTCAAGTTTTCGGCCTTTATCAATGCCTTGTAATTTTTTACGCCACACCTTGGGTTTGAAGTTGTTCTCGTGCGACAGTGTCCTCTTGCGTCCGAGCTCCAACATCGGACTGCATTCGAGGCATCTTTTGCAGCCGAGCACCAATGACGGACCACTTCCGAGCTCCAACACCGGACTGTATCTGAGCTCCAACACTGGACTGTATCCGAAGAGTCTTTTTATAGCCGAGCTCCAACGCCGGAGAGTATCTGGACTCCAGCGCCGGACTATATCTGAGGCGTCATAGATCACCTTGGCTCAAAAAAGTTGAAGGAGTTTAGCTGAGCTTAATGCCGGAAATGCCCTCTATGGAGCCAGCCACTTGCATCCGAGCTATACCCCGAAATGCTTTCGAGGTGGTTCAGCACCTCGGTCATGGGCTGATTGTTTGCGGATTTAATTTCCGATGTGTGTAACTTTATTTGCTGATGAGATGTATTGCCAGTAGCCCTCATGGTGTTTGTCGGCCTAAAGTCTGAGATGCACCTGAAGGAAAATATGGAACCGCTGATCCTAGTAGCTCCTGAGACCCAGGTCGTGAAATTGGCCTGAGTATCAACTCCTAACTCGGCAGCATACATAGGAATAGACTAGGAAATATGCCTGTGCGTTGCAACGGGAGAACACAACGCACAATCCTGGAGAACCAAGCTATGCAGATGTGTTCAACATCTTGAGCGTGAACATTAGTTGTCTTGTCTTCCAATGCGATGTGCTCTCGCAACTTCAGATTCCCTCATGCATCCAGGTGATGAAATTATTGGTTGGTTTGAAGATTATGCGAAAATCGCCAATGAGGTTGTGTCTGTGATCCATCGCACGAACATATCCTAGAATGAGATAAAGACTTATAAAAGGCCATTTGGAAAACCAAAATGTGACCGCTATCACATCTTAATTTTCTAAGAGACACTCCGAAGTATTCTTCGGGCAAATAGTGTATGTTGTCATGAGTAACATTTTTATTCAAAACGAAACAGTACCAGAATGCAAAAAAAGGAAATCTAGCACAACATAAAAATAGAACTGTTTCCTGGATTTATTTTACATGCAGGACTTGATGTGAAAAATCATTGTATCTATTCCGCAAAAAAAGGTCATTGTATCTTATGTACTGCACTGAATAACCCTCATGGCCATTGATAAAGACATAAGGAACATGTAACATGCAGGATCATGGCCTGGAGGAAGGCACTTCTAGTTTTTTTTCCAGCTAACCACATATGCACCGCATTGATGATGAGGCCACGCGTGAGATTCGTCGGTGAACATACTCAAGAATGAGATAAGAATTTTTAAAAGGCCATTTGGAAATTCGAAGACCAGCCAACGTTATTCTAAGGCACCACTCTGAAACTACTTTGGCCAGGCATGTCACTGCATCTTGCCTAGACCTAGGACCAGGAAAACAATATAATAAATTGTTAAACCGGACCAGATAAAACTATGAACTGAGGCAAATTGGACCTTTAGTCCTTTTTCTTAATTTGTGCTCAATGGAAAATGCCCGAAGTTTAGATTTAATAACATAAAAGTAGAGTGATTATGTGTGCACAAAATGCTAATTACATTTTAGTTTGCTATAAATAATTGCAACGCTTGTATGCTTGGACTTTTGATGCCAGTCCAAAATATGATACGCTTGCGTGAGCGCCTATTTTTCCAGTATGCAAAAAAGACCAAACATTCTCGTGTAGCCTATTTTTTCACATGTCAAAATGAAAAATTTCGATTTCCAAACTCCAGTTTCAAGCAGTCTCACATCCCACATAAATAGCTTTGATTTCAATCCTATTCTCATGCATTTTATTTTATCGAGACATAAGGCTAATAGATTTATGCACAGCACAAGAAAATAGAAGAGACTAAACCAAAGAAAATTTGAGACTCGCTAGTAGTGGCTACCCTCCACCATTTAGTTTGTGCAGAAGTTCAGAAGTAGCCAAGATGAACACTTTAGCCGTAATTCAGTTGAAAGATGATTGTACAAAAATGGGCACATAAGTCGAAGCTGTCATGTATAGATTGCATATTATATCTAAGAAATACACATGAACACATCACTATACATAACTTACAGTTTCCTTTCTTACATGTTGTGTGCACTACCAGATTATGCAGAAATTAGCTATTTTACATGGGAATAAAGTATTAGGAGATCAAGGATTTATATGCCAAGACCAAGAGTATGCACATACTACAAACTTTCATTGAGCCATTTTTCTGTTTGTATCTATTTCGATCCTGAAATTCAGGAAGATGCATCTCGATTTCGATCCCTGGAATTGGAGAAACTTGATATGAAGATGGATTACTTTTAGTCGCCCTTCACGGCCACCTATTGAACACACTGCAATGCATCTTCGACGCATCTGGCATGTATGTAAACTACCAATAATATAGTTTGAAGCTTATGCCATGTAAAGAGTAATCATCTACAACAGGCTCAGACTATATTAAAATCATCAAGTGCCTTATGCCATGTAACGAGTAATCATCAAGTACCAAGTAAAGAATATTACCGAGAATCATGCCTAGATTTCTACCCAACTTGAAGGTTTCATCCCCCCTGTCTGGGTATGTAGGCAGAACCAAAATTGTACTACTTGGAATTCAGCGAGATGCATTGCGTCCTTCAATCAAGGAACAGCCGATGCCATCCCATCTGCATACAGAAAATGGCCACCAATCCAGTTTTTTCCTGAAAAACAGAGCAGGGACGAACAAAGTGGATATATATAACAGGAGACACCCATGAAGGCTGGATTCCTTCAGTTTTCGTATGACTATCCAACAAACAGCCGATGGGTTCAGCACATATGTCATGTGTGAGTGAATACTAATTGACGACCGCGGTCCTTCAGATCCTCTAAATTTCAGAACGTCACAAAAACAAAAATACTAACAGTCACACTGATCCTCGACAGGTCAATGACTCTGAAAATTGCCGCGGCACTGTGCTCGTGCATAGCATTCTGCCTGACGAGAGGCGTCGCTGTCAGTGCTCGAGGGCGTTGATGGCCATGCTCGCAGCCACGGTCCCACATATCTACCATGCCATAGGCCCCGAAATCACCATGCTCAGGGTGTTCGACACCATGCAGCGACACAGAACTATACTCATAACAGTTACATTATTCAGAATATTTGTAGAAGCATTGAACCTTCAGGAAGTTTTTCATGGGTTTTAGGAACTGCATACCCCATGGCCGTTGTCAGTGATACTAACTGAATTGTGATCACGAAGACATTAATCGGAGTAGCATAGCTTGCTTGACCTTCATCAACAACATTATCTACTACTTTCGTAAACATAGGACATATCAAAACAAATGATGGTCAGGTAAGAAATGAAATGTAACACCAAGTAACATGGAAAAAATAAAAGCATAATCCATTGAGATATACCAAAATGCAATCCCACCTGGTCCTGGTATGTGCTTACAGATTACCTCTAATGCTTCTATGACCTGCAAATTAGCTGCCATAAATAAATATCAAGCAAATGAACACAGTTTGTTGACTCTTCACAGGATAATAAAGGCCTCTCTTAGCCGCTAGGATGAAGCAGTGCAGAAAAGCATATTGTTCATTTTTCCTTTCTTTCAGCTCAAAACACCAACAAGCTTTATACTACAGTCAATAGATAATTCTTAGGAAAAGAGTAGGAAGACAGCCTACATGTAGCAGATTCTGAAGATAACTTATGTATACTATCGAGATGTGGGGTTCCGGCAAACCCTTAAGGTTCGAACACTGGGGTGCACGCGAAGTCTTTCCCTACAACCGATCTACGCTCTAGCTCGCTAGGATCTTGCGGACGAACTCGACGAACTCACAACACAAAAAGACACGGGGTTTATACTGGTTCGGGCCACCGTTGTGGTGTAATACCCTACTCCAGTATGGTGGTGGATTGCCTCTTGGGCTGATGAACAATACAAGGGAAGAACAACCTCCTGAGGTTGAGGTGTTCTTGAGCTCGGTGAGCTTGTGTGTGTCGGGGTGGTCTCCCTCTAGCTGAGATTGGGATCCCCTACACTGTGGTGGCTAGTCCTATTTATAGAGGCCCTGGTCCTCTTCCCAAATATTGAGCGGGAAGGGAGCCAACAATGGCAGGCTAATATGAAGGGGGACAACTAGTACAAACTATCCTAACAAAGGTAGTCTTCGCCTGCACAACGTTCTAGTGGTGACGCTGTTCTGGGCTCCATGATGACCTCCGTCTTGCAGTCCATGGTATTGGTCTTGTTGCACCGAAATGGCAACCTTTGCCCGAGGCCTCGGTACTCCGCGGCTGCGCTTGCCCCCTTTGCACCAAAGAGGAAACAAGGACGCTGCGCGCGCTGGCGCCCGCCTGGTGTCGATCGTCACGGCTCACGTCACGAGAGCCTCGTGAGGTTCGCCTCGCCTTGATATCTCCGCTCCTTGCGAGCCTGCCTAGCTAGGCCACTCCGGAGGAGGTCCTGCGTCGTCTGCCTCGTGAGGCTTGGCCCCTCGCGAGGGTCTTGGGCGCTTTATTGGTGAAGATGGGACGTACGGCCTGCTGGCTCAGCCACGCCGCGGGCCGCAGGCAGGCAAGTCTGGGGACCCCCGTTCCCAGGACGCCGACAGTAGCCCCCAGGCGCAAGGTGCGCTCGGGCTTGGCTTCGCGGCGAAGCCAAGGGTCAAGTTCGGAGCACCGCAGGCCCCAAAGGCCTGCGGCCTCAGTTGACGCGTGGCGGTTGATTGGACGTGGGCGTCTCCGCTTCCCCATGTTGCCTCGACGACTGCACGACTTGACAAGTCCTTGCTGTTGGGGAACGTAGCATAAATTCAAAATTTTCCTACATGTCACCAAGATCTATCTATGGAGTCATCTAGCAATGAGGGAGGAGTGGATCTACATACCCTTGTAGATCGCGCGCGGAAGCGTTCAAGAGAACGGGGTTGATGGAGTCGTACTCGTCGTGATCCAAATCATCGATGATCCTAGCGCCGAATGGACGGCACCTCCGCGTTCAACACACGTACGGAGCAGCGACGTCTCCTCCTTCTTGATCCAGCAAGGGGGGAGGAGAGGTTGATGGAGATCCAGCAGCACGACGGCGTGGTGGTGGAAGTAGCGGGATTCCAACAGGGCTTCGCCAAGCGCTGTGGGAGGAGGAAGATGTGTCATGGGAGGGAGAGGGAGGCGCCAGGGCTCAGGTATGATTGCCCTCCCTTCCCCCCACTATATATAGGGCCAAGGGAGAGGGGAAGGGCGCAGCCTTGCCCCTTCCTCCAAGGAAGGGTGCGGCCAAGG
This sequence comes from Triticum aestivum, assembly GCF_018294505.1. Lineage (NCBI taxonomy): Eukaryota > Viridiplantae > Streptophyta > Magnoliopsida > Poales > Poaceae > Triticum > Triticum aestivum. The sequence continues at coordinate 41,347,229 of NC_057803.1, forward strand.
GGGGGGGGAGGAGTCCATCCTCCCCAAGGCACCTCGGAGGTGCCTTCCCCTTTTAGGACTCTCCCCTTTCCCTCTCTCTTGGTGCATGGACCTCTTGGGGCTGGTGCCCTTGGCCCATATAGGCCAAGGCGCACCCCCTACAGCCCATGTGGCCCCCGGGGTAGGTGGCCCCACCCGGTGGACCCCCGGGACCCTTCCGGTGGTCCCGGTACAATACCGGTGACCCCGAAACTTGTCCCGATGGCCGAAATAGCACTTCCTGTATATAATTCTTTACCTCCGGACCATTCCGGAACTCCTCGTGACGTCCGGGATATCATCCGAGACTCCGAACAACTTTCGGGTTACCGCATACTAATATCTCTATAACCCTAGCGTCACCGAACCTTAAGTGTGTAGACCCTACGGGTTCGGGAGACATGCAGACATGACCGAGATGACTCTCCGGTCAATAACCAACAGCGGGATCTGGATACCCATGTTGGCTCCCACATGTTCCACGATGATCTCATTGGATGAACCATGATGTCAAGGACTTAATCAATCCCGTATACAATTCCCTTTGTCTAGCGGTATTGTACTTGCCCGAGATTCGATCGTCGGTATCCCTATACCTTGTTCAATCTCGTTACCGGCAAGTCTCTTTACTCGTTCCGTAACACATCATCCCGTGATCAACTCCTTGATCACATTGTGCACATTATGATGATGTCCTACCGAGTGGGCCCAGAGATACCTCTCCGCTTACACGGAGTGACAAATCCCAGTCTCGATTCGTGCCAACCCAACAGACACTTTCGGAGATACCTGTAGTGTACCTTTATAGCCACCCAGTTACGTTGTGATGTTTGGCACACCCAAAGCATTCCTACGGTATCCGGGAGTTGCACAATCTCATGGTCTAAGGAAATGATACTTGACATTAGAAAAGCTTTAGCATACGAACTACACGATCTTGTGCTATGCTTAGGATTGGGTCTTGTACATCACATCATTCTGCTAATGATGTGATCCCGTTATCAATGACATCCAATGTCCATGGTCAGGAAACCGTAACCATCTATTGATCAATGAGCTAGTCAACTAGAGGCTTACTAGGGACATGGTGTTGTCTATGTATCCACACATGTATCTGAGTTTCCTATCAATACAATTATAGCATGGATAATAAACGATTATCATGAACAAGGAAATATAATAATAACTTATTTATTATTGCCTCTAGGGCATATTTCCAACACTTGCAACATGCAAGGGAAACCATCATTACCTGCGATCATGGGAGATGCCGGTTGGCCTTCTCTTGCTATAAATGGGGAGGGGGGCGGAGCCCCCGCTTCCCATCTCTTCCTTGCTTGCTTTCTCCTTCTTGCTCCACTGCTTGCTCCAATGGCGCCCATCAGAAGGTTCTCTGTCGAGGAGAAGGGGAAAGCCCCCTGGGATGCCCCGGATCCACTCCCGCCAAAGAAGAGGTCGATCCATCACCGTGATGAAGTGACGTTGCAGGTGGTGGCGAGGCCTCTGTGCGAGCGGCCTCCACCGGGGTACCCACTACCCCTGTACGGCCAAGCCATCGGCTCAGGAGGACGAAGTGGCGAGCAGCGTCACCCACGCTGCACCTGGGGTCGCCGCGCCATGGTGACGCGGGCCGTCCATGCCGCGGACTCCTCGCGCGAGCTGGTGCTGTGGGCGCCGATGCCTCCGAGCTCCTGCATCCGCTTCCCACGGTTCTTCTCCGATGTGATGCCGCCGAGGGGGCCTCTTGAGCTCTGGCTGCAGCATGCCGATTGTGGCGCTCTGGCGATCAGAGCGAAGATCGAAGCGGTCCCCATCGGCAAGATCTTCATGACTTGCAGCTGGGGCGAGATCGTATGGATCTGTCATGCGAGGGGCACCCTCGCGATCCACTTCGAGTACGACGGCGCCTCCACACTTCTCTTCAAGGTCTTCAACACCGAGGGCCGCTGCCTGGAGTGCTGGTCTGGAGAGGAGCGCGAGGCTGATGCGCGCTTTGCCCATGACTACTCCAGGAGCAGCAGCCCTTGGGAGCCTAGCAGCTCTCCCGAGCTCTGCGAGACTCCGGAGACAGGCGACGACAGCTGCGTCCCCCCGAGCTCTCGCCGTGCTCAAAGCAGGGCTGCGGCGTCCAGCCGCCGCCGCCTCTCATCTGGACGGGGTTGGCGCCAGCCTCCCGTGGCCCACTGTTGATGATGGCGTCTGCCACGGGAGGATGTAGATAGGATCCCCCCTTAGCATTAGCTTTTGTTCCCTGCGAAGAATCATGAGTCACCCCGTGGGGGCATGTAAGGATCTGCAATGCCTTTGTACTTATTTTCCTTGTTATGAAGATTTGATGGACGCGCGTCCCGTTAAGGCTCGGCCTCCCCTTTCTTTCCTCGTGATAGCTTGTTGCTCTACGCTGACGGGTCTCGGTACCAAGGCGGCTACAGCCGTCGCTGGTATGCCAGGTCGCGATGCCGTGGTCAAGGCCAGGAGGTGCGCGGCTCGAGGTCCAGTAAGAGCCCCTGAGGCGCGATGCTCAGGAGGTCCCCCTTAGCGCCCAAGCGGCCATGGTGAGGAAAGAAAGGAAGACGGCTTGGCCGCAACGGGGTTGTGGCATGGTGCGAGCGGCTATCAAGCCCAAATATTTAGCCGATCCGAGGGCGAGACTTATCTTGATGACTTCGCGGTGATTCCTGATGTTGCACTAGGGCTGTGCGCCAACTTATAGCTGGGCCGGCCCGTACAAGTTTTCCTTCTCCCGAGCTCTTCTTAATGCTCTACGTCCTCAGGTCCCATCCCTCGAGCGAACTCAGCCACCGCTGGTATGACAGGTCGTGATGCCATGGTCAAGGCCATGGGGTGAGGGCTGGAGAGCCAGTAAGAGCTCCTGAGTCGCGATGCTCAGGATCCCCCCTTTTAACGCGCAAGTGAATCGCACTAGAGGAAAGGAGGCTCGCGGTGCCGCCTGCTATCCTTCCCGCAGGGTTCCTGTGGATAGGCACAAGAAGAAACATGGTTTTCCATCACTGCCGCCTGCCTGCCACTGGTTGGTTCGGATGAAGTGAAGGCACTGAGGGCCTGATAAGGTGACATGCACAGCGCGTGCCACGAGCCAGAGCTCGACCACTCAGATTTGTCGGTCGTGGCAGGGACGGACCCATGCACCAGCGCCATGCCCGTGTAGGGGCCCCGAGGGAGGTGATGACCGAGCAGGTGATAGCAGTTGGCAGGTTAGGCATAAAGAGCAGATTGTCTGGGATAAATGCAGGAAGGTACATGCCACTAGGTCTGGCCCGAGCGGCGTGGGGATGATGCAGCCCGAGGGGCGCCCCCAACGAGGTAAGCTAGAAACATAAGCAGAAGGGATACATGCCACAGGGACGGACCCACATGGCCTGGGAATAGTGCAGCCCGAGGGGCGCTCCCAGCTTAAATGAACTTGGAAGATGTCACCTGGGTCTGTAGACGAAGTAGAGCTGGTGCAGTTGAAGCCACGTGTTGAAGGAATGACTCCTCATGAGCCACCGGGACCCTGAGCCTCGTGAGGCTCTGGGAGCTCAGAAGGTTTCCTGAAGACCGTCGCCATCTCCTCCAGAACGGCGTGGGGCCTGGCTTCCTGAGCCGCCAGGACTTGTCGCACACTGCACTGATGAGCCGACGCCACGCTCAGCAAGCCGAAGGGCATGCGAACGAAGCTGTGTGGCGGACCCTCATAGCGGCCCGCGCTTGATGGCCAGAAGCGTTCCTGAGAGGCGGCCCTGTTGAGCCCTGGGATGTCGACGCAGGCGCGTGATACGTCCATTTTGCATCATGCTTTTATATCAATATTTATTGCATTATGGGATGTTATTTCACATTATGTCACAATACTTATGGCTATTCTCTCTTATTTTACAAGGTTTACATAAGGAGGGAGAATGCCGGGAGCTGGAATTCTGGGCTGGAAAAGGAGCAAATATTAGAGATCTATTCTGCAAAACTCCAAAAGCCCTGAAACTCCACAGAACACCTTATAATAAATAATGAAAAATCCTCGCCAAAGATGAAGACCAGGGGGCCCACACCCTTCTCACGAGGGTGGGGGGCGCCCCCCCCCCCTAGGGCGCGCCCCCTACCTCGTGGGCCCCCTGGTGGCTCTCCGATGACCATCTTCTCCTATATGAAGTCTTTCGTCAAGAAAAAAAATAAGAAGCAACCTTCCGGGACGAAACTCCGCCGCCACGAGGCAGAACCTTGGTGGATCCAATCTAGAGCTCCGACAGAGCTGTTCTGCCGGGGAAACTTCCCTCCCGGAGGGGGAAATCATCGCCATCGTCATGACCAACGCTCCTCTCATCGGGAGAGGCAATCTCCATCAACATCTTCATCAGCACCATCTCATCTCAAAACCCTAGTTCATCTCTTGTATCCAATTCTTGTCTCCAAGTCCGGGATTGGTGCTAGTAGGTTGCTAGTAGTGTTAGTTGCTCCTTGTAGTTGATGCTAGTTGGTTTAATTGGTGGAAAATCATATGTTCAGATCCTTTATGCATATTATTACCCCTCTGATTATGAACATGAATATGCTTTGTGAGTAGTTACGTTTGTTCCCGAGGACAAGGGAGAAGTCTTGCTATTAGTAGTCATGTGAATTTGGTATTCGTTCGATATTTTGATATGATGTATGTTGTCTAGCCTCTAGTGGTGTTATGTGAACATCGACTACATAACACTTCACCATTATTTGGGCCTAGAGGAAGGCATTGGGAAGTAATAAGTAGATGATGGGTTGCTAGAGTGACAGAAGCTTAAACCCTAGTTTATGCGTTGCTTCGTAAGGGGCTGATTTGGATCCATATGTTTCATGCTATGGTTAGGTTTACCTTAATACTTTGTTGTAGTTGTGGATGCTTGCTATAGAGGTTAATCATAAGTGGGATGCTTGTTCAAGTAAGAACATCACCCAAGCACTGGTCCACCCACATATCAAATTATCAAAGTACCGAACGTGAATCATATGAACGTGATGAAAACTAGCTTGACGATATTCCCATGTGTCCTCGGGAGCGCTTTTCCTTATATAAGAGTTTGTTCAAGTTTGTCCTTTGCTACAAAAAGGATTGGGCCACCTTGATGCACTTTATTTACTTTTGTTACTTGTTGCTCATTACAAATTATCTCTTCACAAAACTATCTGTTACCACTTATTTCAGTACTTGCAGAGAATACCTTGTTGAAAACCGTTTATCATTTCCTTCTGCTCCTCATTGGGTTCGACACTCTTACTTATCGAAAGGACTACGAAAGATCCCCTATACTTGTGGGTCATCAAGACTCTTTTCTGGCGCCGTTGCCGGGGAGTGAAGCGCCTTTGGTAGGTGGAATTTGGTAAGGAAAAATTTATATAGTGTGCTGAAATTTACTGTCACTTGTTACTATGGAAAGTAATCCTCTGAGGGGCTTGTTCGGGGTATCTTCACCCCGACCACTAGAGCAAAGAGTTGGTCCTCAACCTACTAAACCTACTGAAAATGAAAATGAAAATGGAATTCCTTATGAGTATCCTTCGGGTATGATAGAAAAACTGCTTGCTAATCCTTTTACAGGAGATGGAACAAAGCATCCTGATGAACACCTAATATATGTGGATGAAGTTTGTGGATTATTTAAGCTTGCAGGTATACCCGATGATGTTGCTAAGAAGAAGGTCTTCCCTTTATCTTTGAAGGGATACGCATTGGTATGGTATAGGCTATGTGATGATATGAGATCATGGAATTATAGAAGATTCAAATTGGAATTTCATCAAAAGTATTACCCTATGCATCTTGTTCATCGTGATCGTAATTATATATATAATTTTTGGCCTAGCGAAGGAGAAAGCATCGCTCAAGCTTGGGGGAGGCTTAAATCAATGTTATATTCATGCCCCAATCATGAGCTTCCAAGAGAAACAATTCTTCAAAAAATTTATGCTCGGCTTTCTGAAAATAATCGCACCATGCTCGATACTTCTTGTGCTGGCTCTTTTATGATGAAGACTATTGGATTTAGATGGGATTTATTGGATAGAATTAAACACAACTCTGAAGATTGGGACCTCGACAATGGTAAGGAGCCAGGTATGACACCTAAGTTTGATTGTGTTAAATCTTTTATGGATACCGATATTTTCCGTAAGTTTAGCACTAAATATGGACTTGATTCTGAGATAGTAGCTTCTTTCTGTGAATCTTTTGCAACTTATGTTGATCTCCCTAAGGAGAAGTAGTTTAAATATCATCCTCCCATAGAAGTAAAAATAGCTTCACCAATTAAAGTTGAAGAAAAGACTGTCACTTATAATGATCCTATTGTTCCTACTTCTTATGTTGAGAAACCACCTTTCCCTATTAGGGTAAAGGATCATGCTAAAGCTTCAACTGTGGTTCGTAAAAGCAATATTAAGACATATACACCTCCTGAGCAAGTTAAAGTAGAACCTAATATTGCTATTGTTAAAGATCTCTTGTCTGATAATATTGATGGGCATGTTATTTACTTCTGTAATGAAACTGCTAGAATTGCTAAACCCCGTGATACAGATAAACCTAGACCTGTGGTAGGCATGCCTGTTATTTCTGTTAAAATAGGAGATCATTGTTATCATGGCTTATGTGATATGGGTGCTAGTGCTAGTGCAATATCTATTGACTTATACAAAGAAATTATGCATGACATTGCACCGGTTGAGTTAGAAGAAATTGATGTTACTATTAAACTTGTTAATAGAGATACTATTTCACCAATGGGAATTGTTAGAGATGTTGAAGTCTTGTGTGGGAAAACTAAATATCCTGATGATTTTCTTGTTCTTGGTTCCCCAAAAGATAGCTTTTGCCCCATTATATTTGGTATACCCTTCTTAAATACTGTTAATGCTGCCATAGATTGCACAAGGGATGTTGTTACTATCGGCTTAGATGATATGACTCATGAGTTTAATTTCTCTAAATTTAGTAAACAACACCGTGAAGAAGAATTGCCTAGTAAGGATGAAATTATTGGTCTTGCTTCTATTGCCGTACCTCCTAATGATCCTTTAGAACAATATTTGCTAGACCATGAGAATGATATGTTTATGAATGAAAGAAGGGAAATAGATGAAGTATTCTTTAAACAGGAACCTATGCTGAAACACAATTTGCCTGTTAAAACCCTAGGGGATCCCCCTCCACCTAAGGGTGATCCCGTGTTTGAGCTTAAACCGTTGCCTGATAATCTTAAATATGCTTATCTTGATGAAAACAAGATATATCCTATTATTATTAGTGCTAAACTTTCAGAGCATGAAGATGAAAGATTATTGAAAACTCTGAAGAAGCACCATGCTGCTATTGGATATACTCTCGATGACCTTAAGGGCATTAGTCCCACTCTATGTCAACATAAAATAAATTTGGAAGCAGATGCCAAACCAGTTCGTGATCCTCAACGACGTCTGAATCCTAAAATGAAAGAAGTGGTAAGAAAAGAAATACTAAAGCTTCTGTAGGCAGGTATAATTTATCCCGTTGCTGATAGTCAGTGGGTAAGTCATGTTCATTGTGTCCCTAAAAAGGGAGGTATTACTGTTGTTCCTAATGATAAAGATGAATTGATTCCACAAAGAATTATTACAGGTTATAGGATGGTAATTGATTTCCGCAAATTAAATAAGGCTACTAAGGAAGATCATTACCCCTTACCTTTTATCGATCAAATGCTAGAAAGATTATGCAAACATACACATTACTGCTTTCTAGATGGTTATTCTGGTTTCTCTCAAATACCTGTGTCGGCTAAAGATCAATCAAAGACTACTTTTACATGCCCTTTTGGTACTTTTTCTTATAGACGTATGCCTTTTGGTTTATGTAATGCACCTGCTACCTTTCAAAGATGCATGATGCCTATATTCTCTGACTTTTGTGAAAAGATTTGTGAGGTTTTCATGGACGACTTTTCCGTCTATGGATCTTCTTTTGATGATTGCTTGAGCAATCTTGATCGAGTTTTGCAGAGATGTGAAGAAACTAATCTTGTCTTGAATTGGGAAAAGTGCCACTTTATGGTTAATGAAGGTATTGTCTTGGGGCATAAAGTTTCTGAAAGAGGTATTAAAGTTGATAAAGCCAAGGTTGATGCTATTGAAAAGATGCCATGTCCCAAGGACATCAAAGGTATAAGAAGTTTCCTTGGTCACGCCGGATTTTATAGGAGGTTCATTAAGGACTTCTCAAAAATTTCTCGGCCTCTGAATAATTTATTACAAAAAGATATACCATTTTTCTCTGATGATGATTGTGTAGAAGCATTTGAAATACTTAAGAAAGCATTAGTCACTGCACCTATTGTTCAGCCACCTAATTGGAATTTACCCTTTGAAATTATGTGTGATGCTAGCGATTATGTTGTAGGTGCTGTTCTACGGCAAAGAGTTGATAAGAAATTAAATGTTATCCATTACGCTAGTAAGACTCTAGACAATGCTCAAAGAAATTATGCTACTACTGAAAAAGAACTTTTAGCAGTTGTATTTGCTTGTGATAAGTTCAAACCTTATATTGTTGATTCCAAAGTAACTATCCACACTGATCATGCTGCTATTAAATATCTTATGGAGAAGAAAGATGCTAAACCTAGACTTATTAGATGGGTTCTCTTGCTACAAGAATTTGATTTGCATATTGTTGATAGAAAAGGAGCTGAGAACCCCGTTGCAGACAACTTATCTAGGTTAGAGAATGTTCTTGATGACCCACTACCTATTGATGATAGCTTTCCTGATGAACAATTAAATGTCATAAGTACTTCTCGTAGTACCCCTTGGTATGCTGATTATGCTAATTACATAGTTGCTAAATTTATACCACCTAGCTTCACATACCAACAAAAGAAAAGGTTCTTCTATGATTTGAGACATTACTTTTGGGATGACCCACATCTTTATAAAGAAGGAGTGTTTGGTGTTATTAGACGTTGTGTACCTGAGCATGAACAGGAACAGATCCTACGCAAGTGCCACTCCAAAACTTATGGAGGACACCACGCGGGAGATAGAACTGCACATAAGGTATTGCAATCCAGTTTTTATTGGCCTACTCTCTTTAAGGATGCCCGTAAGTTTGTCCTATCTTGTGATGAATGTCAAAGAATTGGTAATATTAGTAGACGTCAAGAATGCCTATGAATTATTCACTTGTTATTGAACCGTTTGATGTTTGGGGCTTTGATTTTATGGGACCTTTTCCTGCCTCTAATGGATATACACACATTTTAGCTGCTGTTGATTACGTTAGTAAGTGGGTAGAAGCTATTCCAACTAGTAGTGCTGATCACAACACTTCTATTAAAATGCTTAAAGAAGTTATTTTTCCGAGGTTTGGAGTCCTTAGATATTTAATGACTGATGGTGGTTCACATTTTATTCATGGTGCTTTCCGTAAAATGCTTGCTAAATATGACGTCAATCATAGAATTGCATCTCCATATCACCCACAATCTAGTGGTCAAGTAGAATTGAGTAATAGATAACTCAAATTAATTTTGCAAAAGACTGTCAATAGGTCTAGAAAGAATTGGTCCAAGAAACTTTATGATGCATTATGGGCCTATAGAACTGCATATAAAAATCCTATGGGTATGTCTCCGTATAAAATGGTATATGGAAAAGCATGTCACTTACCTCTCGAACTAGAACATAAGGCATATTGGGCTATTAAAGAGCTCTACTATGATTTTAAACTTGCCGGTGAAAAGAGGTTATTTGATATTAACTCACTTGATGAATGGAGAACCCAAGCTTATGAAAATGCCAAGTTGTTTAAAGAAAAGGTTAAAAGATGGCATGACAAAAGGATACAAAAGCGTGAGTTTAATGTAGGTGATCATGTATTGCTATACAACTCTCATTTAAGATTTTTTGCAGGTAAACTTATCTCTAAATGGGAAGGTCGCTATGTTATCGAGGAGGTGTATCATTCTGGTGCCATAAAAATCAACAACTTCGAAGGCACAAATCCGAAGGTCGTAAACGGTCAAAGAATCAAACATTATATCTCCGGTAATCCCATAAATGCTGAAACCAATATTATTGAAACCGTAACCCCGGAGGAATACATAAGGGACACTTTCCAGAACATTTCAGACTCCGAAAAGGAATAGGTATGTGGTACGGTAAGTAAACCGACTCCAAAACAATTTTAAGGAAATATTTCTTCATTTTGGAATATTTAGAAAAATAGAAAATTAAGTGACAGTCCGGGAAGGACACGAGGGCCCCACGAGGGTGGAGGGCGCGCCCCCCTAACTCGTGAGCTCCTCGTGTGCCTTCCGGACTCCGTTTTCTTGCACGATACGTATTTTGGTGGGTAAAAATTCATTATATAATCTCTCAAAGGTTTTGACTCCCGTATCACGCAAATATCTTTTGTTTTTGTTTCGAGTTGTTGCTGCTGCACATTAGAGCAAGATGTCTTCTCAAGAGTCAGTCGGGGAGAGCCGGGTATCTAATCCGGCACCGGAACCAAGGGCAAACAGCGACCCTGACCACTTTGGTACAGCAACGGAGGAAGAGACGGAGGATGACTTAATGAGGGTAGATGCCATGGAGGATCAAGAAGTCACCTCTCGCTTCCGAGCTGGGTTCACGATGGGGGAACTACAGAGCTCAGCTATTCCAAACTCGGTCCCTTCCAATGTTAGATTTCTTTCTTATGAAAATATGAAGAGGAGTGTCACTTGTTCTCCCATAGCTATGAAACACCCTTGGGTGCAAGGAGCTTTAGTCGTCACAGGAAAGCTTCGTAAGGAAACAATGGACCTCAAGCAGCAAGTCAACAAGCTCGACGAGGAGAATCGTATCCTGAGAGGAATCATCGCCAAGAATATTTCACCAACAACAAAGAAGGAGACATAATCACATGGGTATAGCACTCCCCTTGGCAACCGCCAAGCTTGGGGGAGGTGCCCCGGTATCGTATCACAATCACAACTCCTATCTTTACTGTTTTCTTTAATTCGACCCTATTATTAGTAGTATTTTGATCTAGTAGAATAAAGTTTATGGCATGATCTAGTTTTAAGTTTTGCTTTATTATCCTTCTATGTAATCGAGTTCGTGAGCTATATAATAAAGATTAGTGTTGAGTCAAGGGCTTGATTTTCTTGCTATGATCTTGGGTGAATAAAAGAAAAGAGAAAAAAGAATAAAAAAGAAACAAAAGTTCATATTGATCTTATTGATAGTAATGACTTCACATAGAAAGAGTGTGATGATTAAAAGTTGTTGGGAGTTGGCAGACATAGCTTTGGTCATTGTTGCAATTAATAGGAAGTAATAAGGAAAGAGAGGTTTCACATATAAATATATTATCATTGACATCTTTTATGATTGGGAGCACTCATCAAAATATGACATGCTAAAGAGTTGATGTTGGACAAGGAAGACAACGTAATGGGTTATGTTTTCTTATATCTAAGATAAAGTATGTTGTCATGGATCATCCAACATGTTGAGCTTGCCTTTCCCCCTCATGCTAGCCAAATTCTCAGCACCAAGTAGAGATACTACTTGTGCTTCCAAATACCCTTAAACCAGTTTTGCCATGAGAGTCCACCATATCTACCTATGGATTGAGTAAGATCCTTCAAGTAAGTTGTCATCGGTGCAAAGCAATAAAAATTGCTCTAAATATGTATGATTAGTGTGGGAGAAATAAGCTTTATACGATCTTGTGATGTGGAAGTAATAAAAGCGACGGGCTGCATAATAAAGGTTCATATCACAAGGGGCAATATAAAGTGACATTCTTTCGCATTAAGATTTTGTACATCCAACCATAAAAGCGCATGGCAACCTCTGCTTCCCTCTGCGAAGGGCCTATCTTTTATTATTATCTTCTACCTTATGCAAGAGTCATGGTGATCTTCACCTTTCCTTTTTACATTTTATCCTTTGGCAAGCCCAGCATGTTGGAAAGAACCTGATAAATATATCTAATTAGATGTAGGGGGGCATGAGTTATTATTGTTGACATTACCCTTGAGGTAAAAGGTTGTGGGGCGAAACTATAAGCCCCTATCTTTCTCCGTGTTCGATTAAAACTCCGTAACCACAAGTATTGCGCGAGTGTTAGCAATTATGAAGGACTAGATGATAGTCGAGTATGTGGACTTGCTATTTAGCTCTGACATAGACTCTTTCTGATGTTATGATAAATTGCAATTGCTTCAATGACTGGGGTTATAGTTTGTTGGTTCTCAATAAGGTTTCTGATTCATACTTTTGCATTGTGAATAGATCATCACTTGAACATAAGTAATCATATGACAATATCTATGTATGTTGCTGTTATGAGAATAATCATGATGCCCTCATGTCCGTATTTTATTTTTATCGACGCCTCTACCTCTAAACATGGGGACATATTTATTGTTATCGGCTTTCTCTTGAGGACAAGCGAGGTCTAAGCTTGGGGGAGTTGATACGTCCATTTTGCATCATGCTTTTATATCGATATTTATAGCATTATGGGCTATTATTTCACATTATGTCACAATACTTATGGCTATTCTCTCTTATTTTACAAGGTTTACATAAGGAGGGAGAATGCCGGCAGCTGGAATTCTGGGCTGGAAAAGGAGCAAATATTAGACACCTATTCTGCACAACTCCAAAAGCCCTGAAACTCCACGGAATACCTTATAATAAATAATGAAAAATCCTCGCTAAAGATGAAGACCAGGGGGCCCACACCCGTCTCATGAGGGTGGGGGGCGCCTCTCCTAGGGCGTGCCCCCTACCTCGTGGGCCCCCTGGTGGCTCTCCTATGACCATCTTCTCCTATATGAAGTCTTTCGTCGAGAAAAAAATAAGAAGCAACCTTTCGGGACGAAACTCTGCCGCCACGAGCCGGAACCTTGGCGGATCCAATCTAGAGCTTCGGCAGAGCTGTTATGCCGGGGAAACTTCCCTCCCAGAGGGGGAAATCATCGCCATCATCATCACCAACGCTCCTCTCATCGGGAGAGGGCAATCTCCATCAACATCTTCATCAGCACCATCTCATCTCAAAGCCTAGTTCATCTCTTGTATCCAATTCTTGTCTCCAAGTTCGGGATTGGTGCTAGTAGGTTGCTAGTAGTGTTAATTACTCCTTGTAGTTGATGCTAGTTGGTTTAATTGGTGGAAGATCATATGTTCAGATCCTTTATGCATATTATTACCCCTCTGATTATGAACATGAATATGCTTTGTGAGTAGTTACGTTTGTTCCTGAGGACAAGGGAGAAGTCTTGCTATTAGTAGTCATGTGAATTTGGTATTCGTTCGATATTTTGATGAGATGTATGGTGTCTAGCCTCTAGTGGTGTTATGTGAACGTCGACTACATAACACTTCACCATTATTTGGGCCTAGAGGAAGGCATTGGGAAGTAATAAGTAGATGATGGGTTGCTAGAGTGACAGAAGCTTAAACCCTAGTTTATGCGTTGCTTCGTAAGGGGCTGATTTGGATCCATATGTTTCATGCTATGGTTAGGTTTACCTTAATACTTTTGTTGTAGTTGCGGATGCTTGCAATAGAGGTTAATCATAAGTGGGATGCTTGTTCAAGTAAGAACAACACCCAAGCACCGGTACACCCACATATCAAATTATCAAAGTACCGAACGCGAATCATATGAACGTGATGAAAACTAGCTTGACGATATTCCCATGTGTCCTCCAAAGCGCTTTTCCTTATATAAGAGTTTGTCTAGGCTTGTCCTTTGCTACAAAAAGGATTGGGCCACCTTGCTGCACTTTATTTACTTTTGTTACTTGTTGCTCGTTACAAATTATCTCATCACAAAACTATCTGTTACCACTTATTTCAGTACTTGCAGAGAATACCTTGCTGAAAACTGTTTATCATTTCCTTCTGCTCCTCGTTGGGTTCGACACTCTTACTTATCAAAAGGACTACGATAGATCCCCTATACTTGTGGGTCATTAGCGCGCAGCTTAGCACCCTCACCTGGGTGGTGAGCCACACTCTGTGAGCGGCTGTCACCGCGCATGGCTCTTGCGTCTTGTAGCTCTTGGGTGGTCTTGGTGATGAACTCCTGGGTGGTGGGAATTCCTTGCCCCATGCTCTCCTGAGGAACGAGCCATGAAGCACGCTTCCAAGTGGTGCCCAAGCGCCTCCCTCGTGAGATTGGAAAGGTCTAAGGCCCTCCAGAAGAGAGCCCCCGAGCCTTGCCTGAGGAGGGCGCCGGGCGCACTTTCCTATGCGGTGGAGGGAGGCGCCCCTGGAGCGGGCGCTGATCCTGACGAGGCTCCTGATGTGACGCCATCTTCTTGGGGTCCTGCACGGCGCGGTAGCTTCTTCTTGGGGATGGTCTCCGGAGGGCCTTCACTTCTGCTATTAGGGTTGTCGATTGCCACGGCTTGGAAGGCGCGCACAAGGGAGCACACCGCATCCCTTTCTTCACATGGGACCGTGATGGTCCCCCCCCCCCCCCCCCCGCTTCCTGGCATCTTGAGAATGTTGTAGCCGTGGTGAGTGACTGTCATGAACTTGGCCAGGGCTGGGTACCCGAGGATGGCATTGTACAGCAGGCGGATGTGCGCTACGTCGAAGTTGATGAGCTTGGTGCGGTAATTCTTGCGCTCCCCGAAGGTGACAGGCAGGCGGACTTGCCCTATTGGTGTGGTGGAACTGTCAGTCACTCCTGAGAAAGGCTTGGTTGGCTGGAGCTGCTCATAGGGCACTTGGAGGTTGTCGAATGTGTCGGTGGATAGGACATTGAGCCCTGCACCACCGTCGATGAGAGTCTTGGTGACTTGCACATTGCTGATGACTGGGGAGCACATCATAGGGAGTGTGCCAGCGGTGGCTGCGCACTTGAGCTGGTCGGCCGAGCTGAAGGTGATGGCACATTGGGACCACCGGAGCGGGCGCTTGGCTTCAAGCTTGGGGAGCGCCGCGTTCACCTCGCGAGCGAACTGTTTGAAGATCCGTTGAGAGGCTGGGGCCTGAGCGCCGCCCAAAATGTAAGCGACTGTGCGCGGCTCCTGGAAGCCCCAGCCCCCTCCTCCTGGTGGTGGTCGTTGTTCCTCCTTTGCGGCGGCAATGGGGGAAGACCAATGTTGCCCTGGGGGCGATCCTCACGAGGCGGGTCCCTCTAGGCACCCTTGCGAGGTTGGTCCTGCTAGCAGTCCTCACGAGGCCGGTCACGCCACTCCTAGCGCGGGCCTCGGTCATCCCAGCGTCCGCCTCCGCGTCCTCCTCCGCGGCCATAGCCCCGATCGTTGTGCTCGGGGCGTCGGCCGAAGCATCCTTCCCGAATGGCTCTGAGCTCCTGACAGTCGCTGGTGTTGTGGTTGTTTAGGTTGTGGAAGGCGCAGTATGGGCGGCCGTTCTTGGATGACTCGGGATGATCTCTACCTCGCTTGGTGTCGGGCTCTACTGCGAGCACTACTGCCTCCTTGCGCTTCATGTCCTTAGCCTTGGCCTTCTTTTCCTCCACTCCTGCAGCTGGCAGCTCAAGGAGAGAGAGGCGCCCCTCCTTAGCTCTTGCGCACCTCGTCGCCAGGTTGAACAGCTCCTGAGATGTGCAAATCTCCTCATGGATAGCCAACTCTTCCTTCATCTTGACGTCGCGGACGCTGTCAAAAAATGCGGAGATGATGGCCTCATCCGTGACCTTGGGGATCTTGAGGCGGGTGCTGTTGAAGCGCTGGATGTACTTCTGGGGGGTCTCTCTTGGCTGTTGCTTGATGCGGCGTAGGTCTCCCGTGACCGGTGGGAGGTCACGAGTGCCCTGGAAGTTGGCGATGAAGCAATCGCGCATCTCGTCCCAGGAGGAGATCGAGCCGTGCTGCAGGTTCAGGAGCCAGGAGCGGGCCCCATCCTTGAGAGCCATGGGAAACCAGTTTGCCATGAATTTTTCATCGTCGTTGGCCCCTTCGATGCTCAACTCATAGAGCTGCAGGAACTCTGCGGGGTCGGCGGTGCCGTCGTACCAAGGAGGCAGATCTGGCTTGAACTTGCCTGTCCAGGCAATGCTACACAGCTCAAGGGTGAAGGCGCGGCAGCCTGCCGTGGTTGCCGGGGCCCACTTTGGAGGTGGAGCTTGGTCTTGGCGAGGTCCGTGCTGCGCCACTACAAGTGGCATGCGGTCTTGACGAGGTGGCGCGGGGAGCGCTGGTGCAACTTCTCGCGGTCGCGGGATTTCTTGGCAGCTCCTTTCTTCACGCGCGGGCGTCGGGCGCGGCGGATCATGCCGCGGAGGCGCGCGTCTTGGCGCCAAGGCACCGTCTTGGGGTCGAGGCGGTGGAGGCATGCCATGAGCCCCGTCGCCTTCGGCCTACTGAGGGGAGGCAGAGAGTGGGACGGCGCCAGAGAGCCCCCCGCGGCACGGACGATCTCGGCGACGCGGTCGAGCCACTCCTCATAGACGTCGCCGACGAGGCGGTAACGCAGGAGCTCGTTCGCCGCGATGAGCGCGGACCGTGCCTCCATGGGAGCATGATGCGCGTGAGACGAAGAACCAGCAGGGGTGAGTGATGGAGTAGCGGTGCGGCTGTCCTGCCGCACCGAAGGATGTTGCGAGGACGCCTGCTGCTCATTTCCCACCGGGCCGGTGGCAGCGTTGGCGGCGGGGGACGGAGAACGACGAGGTGGCCCGCCGACGGGAGCCGTCTGAGCAACGCGGGTGGCGAGGGCGGCCCGACGCTCAGCTCGAGTGCGGCGAGCGTCCGACATGGAGACGAAGAAGCGACGGAGCGACAAGATGACAGAAGGGAAGCTACGGCACACCCCTACCTGGCGTGCCAAATGTCGGGATGTGGGGTTCCGGCAAACCCTTAAGGTTCAAACACTGGGGTGCGTGCGAAGTCTTTCCCTCCAACCGATCTACACTCTATCTCGCTAGGATCTTGCGGACGAACTCGACGAACTCACAACACAAAAAGACACGGGGTTTATACTAGTTCGGGCCACCGTTGTGGTGTAATACCCTACTCCAGTGTGGTGGTGGATTGCCTCTTGGGCTGATGAACAATACAAGGGAAGAATAGCCTCCTGAGGTTGAGGTGTTCTTGAGCTCGGTGAGCTTGTGTGTGTCGGGGTGGTCTCCCTCTAGCTGAGATTGGGATCCCCTCCACTGTGGTGGCTAGTCCTATTTATAGAGGCCCTAGTCCTCTTCCCAAATATTGAGCGGGCAGGGAGCCAACAATGGCGGGCGAATTTGAAGGGCAGCAGCTAGTACAAGCTATACTGACAAAAGTAGTCTTCGCCTGCACAAAGTTCTGGTGGTGACGCTGTTCATGACCTCCGTCTTGCAGTCCATGGTCTTGGTCTTGTTGCACCGAAATGGCAACCTTTGCCTGAGGCCTCGGTACTCCGCGGCTGCGCTTGCCCCCTTTGCACCAAAGAGGAAACAAGGACGCTGCGCGCGCTGGCGCCCGCCTGGTGTTGATCGTCACGGCTCACGTCACGAGAGCCTCGTGAGGTTCGCCTCGCCTTGATATCTCCGCTCCTCGTGAGCCTGCCTAGCTAGGCCACTCCGGAGGAGGTCCTGCGCCGTCCGCCTCGTGAGGCTTGGCCCCTCGCGAGGGTCTTGGCCACTTTGTTGGTGAAGATGGGCCATACGGCCTGCTGGCCCAGCCACGCCGCGGGCCGCAGGCAGGCAAGTCTGGGGACTCCCGTTCCTAGGACGCCGACATATACGATTGCAAAGCTGCTTGAACCGGATCAACGCTGCTATTGTTGTGTCTACCTCTTAATCGCATCGAAAGGTACCTCACCGTGGTCAGGAGAATAACCTGGACGTTTGATGTGGTCTACATCGGCCATCTACTTCTCCTGGGTATCTCGCCGTCGGTTGGACGGAGCTTGTCGGCGTTGCCGGAGATGGACGGCGACCAGAGTCAGGGAGAAAATGACACCTACGCGTGAGCGCACCAGAGAATCCAACGCCCTAGATCCGGGGTGGCCGTGGAAGGCGCTGCTCCTGTGAGCCACTACATCCCCTCGCGCCGAGCACCGTATCCAGCCTTCCGGTCGGCGTGCCTGTTATCTCCGTCGTGCCTCCCTTGACCTACACTTGGCGGCGAGTGCGTCAGGCAAGGCCAAGCCTCACGCACAATGTTCATCAGGGAACTTGCTTCACCCAAAACTTGTAGGATCGCGATGCCCCGACGCCTCCACTCCTTCCAGCATAGCTAACCATCGGGCAGTGCATAGAGAAGGGGATCAAGAGCAGCAGATGGAGGAGAGGATGGATGGGGGGTGCGACGCGATTTGACTGAGATTTTGGTCGAAGGCTTCTTGGTTAAGGGCTTCCCACCAAAGTCCCTGTGAAATCTAGATCGGGACATCGGGTACCCCATGGATTCATGTTGAAGAAGTTGTCCTGCTAGAAGGGCTCCGATCAGTAAGAGGTTGGAGATTGTGGAAGCTTGGGATGGCGCTGGAAAAGATTGGAGGCGGATGGGGAGAAGGAGAACAAGACGGTGGCAGTGCTAGAGGTAAACCGGAGATGAAGAACGACCTTCAGTACATCCGTGGAGATGAAGAATGGCCGCGGCAACGAGGAGACGGTGCTTGTGTGTTTTCCTTTTCTCTGTTGCCGCTGTAGGAGTTGTACACATTGAAGGAACGGGCATACTTGGGCAACTGGACAAAAGTTTGGTGATGGAAAGAGAACTATCTTTTTATTAAATCTCAGCCATCAATCTTTATGATTAATATAAAATCAACGGATATAAAAGTGTGACGCATGGAGAACTATGAAAGTCTTCATCCTTTAATATTAGGTATAGAAACGCAGTATAATATATTAGAGGTAATAATGATCGGTGGACGGGCCCCTGAGAGAGGGCCGTGAGAAGTCACCGTGATATATTAGCTTGACGCCGGATAAGTCCCAGATGGTACTTATTATTGTCTGAAGACGCGCTTGTCCATAGTTCGGTCATGCCGAACACTGAGCACTTTGAATTTTCTGCATTGAATAGGCAATGCCGTAGCCCCCGAGCCACTAGTTGGGTGGCAACACCAGATCAGGGGATCGATGTGACCCTTTAATATTTATAAATAATGAGCACGAAGCCCAGTATCCCCCGAGCCTTAATGTGGGCACGGGTGGCCGAATTAAGGATTGATATCCGGAGTAAAGTCACAAAATATGTGTAATGATTCTATGTATCCAAGTACTTGACATCATTAATGCTCAGATTCGCATTGTAGAAAACTTTATTGACCGACCATCGGCTTCAACCTCCTCGTCCAGTAGATGGGGAGTATTTGTCCTACTTTATTAAGCCTTTATAAGGGCAAAGATTTACGACAAACAAGGCAATCCGGTCATACGGTTTTATAAACAAAGGTACACGGAGAGATATGTGATATTACTTTTTAATGTAAGAAACATCTTCCAAGAAAAATAGTCCCGCTATCGGTTCCTTTCCTTGGGTTATCATGCTGACCATGATCATGAAACCTCACCTCCAATCAATGTGGGAGGAAAATATTGAGGATTTAGTTCGGGGAAAGTTTCCGAACTCTTTGGTCTAAATGAACCAAAATTTTCACTTCCGTCATTGCCGACCAATTATATTCTTTAATATGGCTAGCTTTCGGCTTCACTCAGTCTAAGGTACTAACCCGGATTACCTGGTAGTAACAATCACAGAGGTGCTCCCTTTACCGCCTAGCCGAACAATCGGGAACGTAGGGTTAAGCACAGGAGCCAGGCAACCCGGCTTGGCCAAAATCTTAAGTCAAATTGATGCATATTTATGGCTTTATAACGATGATTATGGAAGGCAAGCCTCGTATATTAAATACAAATGATGATGATATGTTTATTTTGACTCTGTTGCGACCGTTTATCAGTTGAAAGTGGCCCATCATCAGCTTGCACCCCCTTGTTGATGCTACGCAGGGTGTCTCCGCAATAACAAACAACCCTTAGCCGACGTCTCGATGCCCGAAGGCGGTTGTGTTAGTGGAAATGAGGCAATCAGATATGCGGGCTTTATAACTTTCACTTAGTCATAGGAGCTTAAAGTTGGGAGGCCAAATATTAGGCCCCGGTTAGTGTTCGGTGATAGCCAAGGTCAAGCCGTTAACACTTCGGCAAAAGTTATGAACGGCATGTCGCCTAACACGGTGTGACCTCCATCGATCTTATAATTTAACACAATTATCGGATCGCTGACCAGTTTACGCTTATTGTGACAGTCAATTTTCGGCTTTCTCCACTGAGGCGCTTAACCATCCGAGCTGGAAGCACAATCGCAGTGGTTCTCCCTTTGCACACCTAGCCGAACAAAGTGGAACGTAGGAGGCAAGCACAGGAGCCAGGCAACCCAACTATTGATCGAAGACACAAGTCGAAACCGATGCATATATATAGCAATATCCGAGATTGTTTTTGCCGAATCTCTAAAGGTGTCCGACGTAGCACTGCGAGACTAATACTGGAAACACACAAATAGTTTAAAAGTTCCATAGGCTCGAAAAGCCAAAAAAACTTATTCAAAAGTTTAATGTCTGAACTAGATCAAGTGTTTGGTGCCAATCCAAAAATTGGTCCTAGAAAAAGAAAATTGTGCTTCTGTCGTGCTTTAACATGACACATCCTATCTGAAGACTTCAAGCGGGTCAGCCTACGGCTTCAACCTCCTATCCAGAAGGTGGAGTACTTCTCGTTAGGCCGGTTTGGCAAACTAAACTCTAGCAGCTTTGAGAGAGAAATTAGGCTCCTTGGCTATTGACCACACACTCGTGTCGAAAAAAGGAGTGATAGAAAAAGACTTTGCAACGACTAATAAGAAGAACACTTATCTTGTGTCGGGATCCTAAGCTAGGCGTCTTGGAGCATATCTTGTAGTAGGGATCCTAAGCTAGGCGTCTTGGAGCGATGGTAACATGGACACGGGATTTTATCCAGGTTCGGGCCCTCTTGATGGAGGTAAAACCTTACGTCCTGCTTTTGATTGTATTCATATGGGGTGTAGTGCAGAGTACATGTATCTACCACGAGATTGTAATAATGTATATGAGATATTCTATTGACTAGCCTGGCCTTGGTTTATATATGCATCGTAGGCCTAGGGTTTAGAGGAGTCCCTGTCTTATGCGCCAAGTCTTTGTGGAATCCTCCTTGTATGCGGCATGGGCAGCCCGGAGTGGCCCATAAGTGAACCGCCATGGGGGTCCTCGGCCCGATCCGGCTGGTCGGGAGGCGACGTGGTGAGTACCCCCTAGTCCAGGACACCGTCAGCGAGCATGGCCCGAGACAGAATGATGGTGCAGACAAAGAAACTAGCCAAGGTTCCATCACATGAGGGTTCTCAGAATACGAACACTTACTGAAGCTAAGGGATAAACGATCACAAAAATCTAGGAAGCATTAACAAGAAAACGATAGTGCAGACTTAGCTTTTGTTTTTGCTACTTTTCATCCCTCTGGGCCACGTGTGTCGGGTGCGCCCGCGATGTCCGGAAGGAGGGGAATCAAATGAATGATTCTCTGGTTCCTGGCAGGGGCCAATACACATCGTGTGTGTTTGGCGGGCGGTGAGATATGGTGACGGGCTTCTTCTGGTGCCTCTCCCGTCCCCCCACTCCTTTCTAGCATCTTGGCGACAGCTGTTGCATGGACCACGCCAATGCAGACGGCCTTGTCGGAGCGCGCTTGTCGGGGCATCGACCTATGGATTCATACCAGCACTCCACTCAGGATTTCCCAAAATGGGGTAAATGCTGAACCGAGTAACGCGCAGTAGTCATCGACATTGGTGACGCCAGGGTCAAAACGGCTTGGCTACTGACAAAGGTGAGGGATGGAAAAGAGGAACCTCACGCCGGTGTGCCTTGTCCCTTTTTTGGATGGCGCCCGAGCAGCAGTCACGACACATGGGTCGCCGGGAGGAGCAAATTACCGCCGGCACGATCCCCGCCATAGTCGCGGCCACGATAGAACATGGTGATGGATGAAGCAGGCGTGGGGGCGGCCCTGCCTGGTCTTCGTATCTTCACAGCCACCACCGAGGCCAAAAGCTTCGGGTGGACTACCATAGATATGGTGTGCTACTCATGCTTTCAGGTTCACACAAGTGATCCCCCTACCTGGCGTGCCAAACATGTCGCGGAAACCACGACCACCTATGGGACCAAAGCTCCGTTGCTGGTTCGGCGGGGGGATGGTACATCGCCCAAAGAGCAGAGGAGTGTGGGGCAGCACGGCAGGGATCACACATGCAGTTTTTACCCAGGTTCGGGCCACCGCGAGGTGTAAAACCCTACTCCCGTTTGCCCGGCAGGGTTGCCTCAGGGATAAACGGCTACGTGCGTATGAAATGTGAGGGGAGTGGATTTGCTAATCCAGTGTCCAACCCTTTCTAAGGTTGCCTCGGGCCTCCTTTTATAGGTTAAGGGGTCACCAAAGTGGCAATTCAGTCATTATGCACTGATAAGATAGCAAGCAGTGCTATCATACCTAACTCTGCAGGCTGACAGGGTGCACTAAATACGCCACTGGACATCACATCGTAGCTTGCCCGGCAAGCCTTGCTGGGCAGTTTTGCCAGCTTCGCGCCTGCTCGCTTGACACATCGTAGGACGGGTGTCGTCTGTAGGTGTTCCCTATAGAAAGAGGCTGCCATGTGGCAGATGGCTGCCACTTAGTCACTTTGCGGCTTGACACCACACTTATCGACAATGTGCATCATGGTGAAGTGGTTTAGTGAGGTGGCTCCGTCTCCGTGAGTTCGGTAGGCTCTGCCGAGGCTTCTTGGAGATCTTCTTCCGGGGGTAACACCGTCCTTGCCGGGCTTGCCTGCCCGGCAAGGGAGGCTTTTCTCCTGGTGGTTTCTTACTTCTCTGGCTTGGCCTTGGTCCTCTTGTTTTGCATGTTGGCCTTCTGAGAATCTTGATTTCTTGTACTCGCGCATGTGTCTTCACTGTTCGAGCACGAGTCAGGGGAAAATATATGCCCCTGTTTGTTTTCCCCGACACCCTTGGGTGGAGGAGGATCTCCAAGGATTTCAACAGGCAAATTGTGTTTCAAAACAGGCCCTTCATTAAATAATATTTCATCTAATTCCTTTCTTTCATTCATAAATATATCATTCTCATGGTCTAGCAAATATTGTTCTAAAGGATCAGTAGGAGGCACGGAAATAGAAGCAAGACCAATAATTTCATCCTTACTAGGCAATTCTTTATTGTGGGGTTGTCTATGAAATTTAGAGAAATTAAAATCATGAGACATATCCCCTAAACCGATGGTAACAATATCTTTCTCGCAATCTATCTTAGCATTAGTAGTATTCAAGAAAGGTCCACCAAATATAATGGGACAAAAATCATCTTGTGGGGAACCAAGAACAAGAAAATCGGTAGGGTATTTTATTTTCCCACACAAGACTTCAACATCTCTAACAATCCCAATTGGTGATATAGTATCTCTATTGGCAAGCTTAATAGTAACATCAATATCTTCTATCTCAGCAGGTGCAATATCATTCATAATTTCTTGATATAAAGTAAAAGGAATTGCACTCACACTCGCACCCACATCACATAAGCCATGATAATAATGATATCCTATTTTAACAGAAACAACAGGAATGCCAACAACATGTCTATGCTTATCTTTATCATCGGGTTTGGCCATTCTAGCAGCTTCATCATAGAAATAAATAACATACCCATCAATATTATCAACCAAGAGATCCTTAACCATAGCAATACTAGGTTCAACTTTAATTTGTTCAAGGGGTGTAGGTGCTCTAGTATAACTCTTACGAACCACAGTTGAAGCTTTAGCATGATCCTTTATCCTAACAGGAAAAGGTGGTTTCTCAATATAAGCAGTAGGAACAACATGATCAACATTATAAGTAATAGTTTCTTTCTCAACTTTAATAGGTTCTACTACTTTTACTTCAATGGGATGATGATATTTAAACCACTTCTCCTTAGGGAGATCAACATGAGTAGCAAATGATTCACAAAAGGAAGCTACTATCTCAGAGTCAAGTCCATATTTAGTGCTAAAATAATGAAAAACATCGGTATCCATAAAAGATATAACATAATCAAACTTAAGGTTTATACCTGAATCCTTACCTTCGTTGAGTTCCCAATCTTTAGAGTTGTGTTTAATTCTTTATAATAAATCCCATTTGAATTCAATTGTCTTCTTCATAAAAGAACCAGTACAAGAAGTATCGAGTATGGATTGATCATTACGAGAAAGCCGAGCATAAAAGTTCTGAATAATAATTTCTCTTGAGAACTCATGATTGGGGCATGAATATAACATTGACTTAAGCCTCCCCCAAGCTTGAGTGATACTTTCTACTTCATGAGGCCAAAAATTATATATGTAATTCCGATCATGATGAACTAGATGCATAGGATAAAACTTCTGATGAAATTACAATTTCAATCGATTTTAGTTCCAAGTCCCAATATCATTGCATACCCTATACCATGTCAATGCCTTCTCCTTCAAAGATAAAGGGAAGACCTTCTTCTTGACTTCATCCTCGAGCAAACCTGCAAGCTTAAATAATCCACAAACTTCATCCACATAGATTAGATGCATATCATGATGTAATGTTCCATCTCCTGTATAAGGATTAGCTAGCAGTTTCTCTATCACACCCAAAGGAATTTCATAATAAATATTTTCAGTAGGTGCAGCAGATTGAGGGGCAACTCTTTGCTCTTCCGGTCGAGGTGAAGATACCCCGAACAATCCCCTCAAAGGATTATTTTCCATAGTAACAAGTGATAGTAAATTTCAGCACACTATATAAATGTTTCCTTACCAAATTTCACTTACCAAAGGCGCTTCACTTCCCGGCAATGGAGCCAGAAAAGAGTCTTGATGACCCACTAGTATAGGGGATATATCATAGTCCTTTCGATAAGTAAGAGTGTCGAACCCAATGAGGAGAAGAAGGAAATGACAAGCGGTTTTCAGCAAGGTATTCTCTGCAAGCATTGAAATTATCGGTAACAGATAGTTGTGTGATAAGATGATTCATAACGAGTAACAAGTAACAAAAGCAACTAAGGTGCAGCAAGGTGGCACAATCCTTTTTGTATCAAAGGACAAGCCTGGACGAACTCTTATATAAATCAAAGTGCTACCGAGGACACATGGGAATTATGGTCAAGCTAGTTTTCATCATGCTCATATGATTCACGTTCGTTACTTTTATAATTTGATATGTGGGTGGACCGGTGCTTGGGTGTTGTCCTTCCTTGGACAATCCTCTCACTTATGATTAACCCCTCTCGCAAGCATCTGCAACTACGAAAGAAGAATTAAGATAAATCTAACCATAGCATGAAACATATGGATCCAAATCAGCCCCTTACGAAGCAACGCATAAACAAGGGTTTAAGCTTCTGTCACTCTAGCAACCCGTCATCTACTTATTACATCGCAATGCCTTCCCCTAGGCCCAAATCATGGTGAAGTGTCATGTAGTCGATGTTCACATAACACCACTAGAGGAGAGACAACATACATCTCATCAAAATATCGAACGAACACCAAATTCACATGATTACTTACAAGACTTCTCCCATGTCCACAGGAACAGACGTAACTACTCACAAAGCATATTCATGTTCGTAATCAGAGGATTATTAATTATCATTAAGGATCTGAACATATGATATTCCACCCAATAAACCAACTAGCATCAACTACAAGGAGTAATCAACACTACTAGCAACCCACAGGTACCAATCTGACGTTTTGAGACAAAGATCGGATACAAGAGATGAACTAGGGTTTGAGAGGAGATGGTGCTGGTGAAGATGTTGATGGAGATTGACCCCCTCTCAATGAGGGGATCGTTGGTGATGACGATGACGATGATTTCCCCCTCCGAAAGGGAAGTTTCCCCGGTAGAATAGCTCCGTCGGAGCCCTAGATTGGTTCTGCCCAAGTTCCGCCTCGAGACGGCGGTGCTTCATCCCGAAAGCTTTCTCTTTATTTTTTTTCTAGGTAAAAACCCTTCATATAGCAAAAGATGGGTGCCGGAGGCCTGCCAGGTAGGCGGCAAGGCAGGGGCACGCCCAGGGAAGTAGGGCGCGTCCCCCACCCTTGTGACTGGCTGGTGGGTCCCCTCAGGTGCTTTCTTCTGCCAATATTTTTTATATATTCCAAAATTATTCTCCGTGAAGTTTCAGGATTTTTGGAGTTGTGCAGAATAGGTCTCTTAGATTTGCTCCTTTTCCAGTCCAGAATTTCAGCTGTCGGCATTCTCCCTCTTCATGTAAACTTTGTGAAATAAGATATAAAAGGCATAAGTATTATGTTATAATGTGTAATAACAGCCCATAATGCAATAAATAGCAATATAAAAGCATGATGAAAAATGGATGTATCAAGATAGAACTGCTCACAAGGTAGTGCAATCTGGTTTTTATTGGCCTACTCTCTTCAAGGATGCCCATAAGTTTGTTTTATCTTGTGATGAATGTCAAAGGATAGGTAGTATTGGTAAGCATCAGGAAATGCCTATGAATTATTCACTTGTTGTTGAACCATTTGACGTTTGGGTTATACACATATTTTGGTTGTTGTTGATTATGTTACTAAGTGGGTAGAAGCTATTCCAACTAGTGTTGATCATAACACTTCCATTAAATGCTTAAATAAGTTATTTTCCCAAGGTTTGGAGTCCTTAGATATTTGATGACTGATGGTGGTTCACACTTTATTCATGGTGCTTTCCATCAAATGCTTGCGAAATATGATGTTGACCATAGAATTGCTTCACTCACTATTGCAGGATGCTGCTAACGCGACACAGCGATCACAAACCCTTTGACGAAACTGCGTGTGATGCATTAATTGCAAATGGTGATGTAAAATAACCGTCAAAAAAGATGCAAAATGTTTGTGATGGAGGAGCCATCAAACACGGTTCTGATTTTAGTTGTGTGTGCGATGCGGGGCATATGGTTCAGTTCAATTAACTATTTGTGATGAGGAAGAAGAATAGAAACGGGCAACCAAATGAAGGCGTGTGCGATATACGGCATACAGTTCACTTGGATTAACTGTTTGTGATGAGGCGAAACAACAGAAATGGCAGCTAGATAAAGGTGTGTGCGATTGAGGGCATACACTTCACAAGGATTAACTGCTTGCGATTACGCAACAGAACAGAAATGGTCAGCCAGATCAAAGTGTCTGCGATTGAAGGCATACACTTCACACAGATGAACTATGTGTGATTAGCCACAACAAACAGAAACAGTTAGACAGATCAACGTGTGTGCGCTAGATGGGCACACATTCTAATTAAAAGAAGTGTGCGCTGTGGTAATAACGAGCGCGCATGGTTGTTGGAACAAGACGTGTGCTAACATGGCCTATTGCGGTCCACCCTATGGTGCAAACGCCACGTACGCGGCCGAGAAAGCATGCCCACGTTACACCGTTCGGTGATAGTTCTGCACTTAGAAATTATAGAACAGCCAATAAATTTTGAGCCTGCGTCCCGTCACATTCCAAATTACTACCATGCTATATTTACTTGCAAACTTGTTCACACGGATCAAAACCTAAACGGTTTCCCACTTAGGAGTGTATTAGTACTCGGTTATAAATACTACTACTCCAAGATGACTGCACATTCCTCCTCGACTCCTCATCCACAAAAACAAACAAGTCATTCATCATTGTTCCCTTGTGTCTGCCATGGCAGCGTGAGTTCTGGGTCAAGAGATTACCACCAGGGAGAGGCGAGCATGGAAGCGGCAACATGAGAGATGTCCCATCTCACTGCGAAATCTACCGACATGTCCCGCCGCACGACCTTAGCAGCACAGAGGTCCCACCGCACCGCCGAAGTAGCACGGGGGTCCCGTCGCACTATCGATGCAGCAGACTGGTCCGGCCGCGCTGCGGAAGCAGCAAAGATGTCCCACCGCGCCGCGATTGCAGCAGAGATGTCCTCCTGCGCCTCGGCGGCCTAGGAAAATGTCTCGCGGGAAGGCAAGGACTCTTACAGGCGCATGAATGCGATCGTCCATAGCCAGATGGATCAGATCTCTGGCTGGGCGAGGTTATAGGATGACATGAAAGCCTCATTTAAATAGGCTACTGGCGTCATCCGGCAACTAAGTGAGGGCAATGCGAAGCTCCAGGCCGAGCATGACCTGCTGAGGGCGAAGATCGTCGGAAGTGCGGAGCAGCAGGAGGAGACCACTGCCTTGTTGAAGAAGACCGGGTCATCATCAAGAAACTTATGGACGAGAATGACATGCTCCGCATCGAGCGCCAAAGGCTGGCGGAGGAATCTGCGGATGCTCTCAAACAGCGTCTTGAGGACACGAAAGAGCTCATCATGCTCGTCGTGGAGAATAGTTCCCGCGGCCAGCAGCAACGCATCAAGAAAGTAGAGATCAGCGAGCCAGATTTTTGTCTTCCTTCTTCTTTTGCCCTAGTGTATTTCTTGCATTGCCGTGTGTGGACTTTTTAATTATCTTCCTAAATATGTAAGACAATTATTATCCACTGTCATCGTCCTTATATTCATCAGTCTTGTTATAAGTCGCAGTCAATGCCATATAGGTATGTCGGATCTTACATCAAGATCCATGCAAAACTTTCTTTTCAGATTTTCATTTTTCTCTCTTAAATCCCAGTCAATTGAGACATGGCCACGCCATGAAGCAGGGGCTCGGGCGCCATTAATGGAGACATTGGGAGGGAGGTGGGCGGCGAATAGAGGTCAAAGGGCTCGCCTCCCAATGAGCACGTGCAGGGGTCTGATCGCACGCCTCCCGTACTCAAATAGCTACCCCACATGGCACCTCCTAGCCAATAAAAAGGGATGCGTGGCAGCACGTAATTGGTAAGTAGAACGCCCACGGTTTTAATAATACTTGTGTTTCCGATATGTAATGTGACAACACTTGTTCCAAAATGACTTTGTTGTTTTTTAATGTGTGCGCCTTCACAAATCGGACAAAAAAATTACCACAACATGTTGGTGCCATGTCATGACACCATGCCAAGTTTCATGATTTTTAGGCGAGTTTTGGATTTACGAGAATTTTAAAACCAAGTTTCTCAATGTTTCTGTCCGAGCCAAGACGCCCAGATGTTTGAATTCCACTCCCACTTCTTCCATGGGACCTAGAAGTTCTCCCAAGTACACATAAATGAATTTTCAACTAACTTTTGCGCACTGGAGCATGCACTTGTACTTCAAATTTGAATTATGTGCATTAAATGCCTGGAAAATCAATTAATGTATAAAAAAGCCAGACGAACACGGAATAATTCCAAAATTTAGCACGAAACTCCTATTTTGGTCTAAGTTGCCTGTGTAGAAAAATCAAGGCGGGAGAAGGGAGTGTATATCATTTCACACACGGAGGTGACACGTTCCCTCTCGAAACCATGAGCCTTCTTGAGAGAAGCTCCGGTTTGCAAGAAGCTTATACCAAAGCTTGTCCCAATTCGGCCGAAAAAATTACCATAGCATGTTGGTGCCATATTATGACACCGTGCCAAGTTTCATGATTTTCAGGCGTGTTTTGGATTTACAGAAGTTAAAAAACCAAGTTTCTCAATATTTCCAGCTGAGGCACGACGCCTAGATGTTTGAATTCCATTCCCATTTCTTGCATGGGACCTAGAAATTCACCCAAGGACACACATGCGATTTTTCAACCAACTTTGGTGCACTGGAGCATGTGCTTGTAGTTCAAATTTGAATTATGCACATTAAATGCCCAGAAATTCAATTAATGTATAAAAAGGCCAAACAAACCCGGAATAATTCCAAAATTTAGCACAATACTTCTATTTGGTCTAATCTGCCTGTGTAAAAAAATTAAGGCGGGAGAAGGCAGTGTATGTCGTTTTGCACACAGAGGTGACACGTTCCCTCTCGGAACCACGAGCCTTCTTGAGAGAAGCTTCGGTTTGCAAGAAGCTTATACCAAAGTTTGTCCCAATTCGGCCAAAAAAAACCACAACATGCTGGTACCATGTCATGACACCATGCCAAGTTTCATGATTTTAGGCATGTTTTGCATTTAATGACTTAAAAACCCAAGTTTCTCAATATTTTCGGCCGAGCCATGATGCCCAAATGTTTGAATTTCATTCCCATTTCTTGCATGGGACCTAGAAATTCACCCAAGGACACACATGTGATTTTTTCAACCAACTTTGATGCACTCGAGCATGTGCTTTGTAGTTCAAATTTGAATTATGCACATTAAATGACCAGAAATTCAATTAATGTATAAAAAGGTCCAAATGAACCCGGAATAATTCCAATTTCCAGTTGAGCCACGACACCGAGATGTTTGAATTCCATTCCCATTTCTTGCATGGGACCTATAAATTCACCCAAAGACAAACATGTGATTTTTTTAACAAACTTTAGTGCACTAGAGCATGTGCTTGTAGTTAAAATTTGAATTATGCACATTAAATGCCTAGAAACTCAATTAATGCATAAAAATGCCAAACAAACCTAGAATAATTCCAAATTTAAACATGACACTCATGTAGTTGCATGTTCACTGTACATAAATGTTCTAGCAATTCAAACACCATCCTTTCCCTCCGTAACACCATTTTGTCTTTCAAAACATAATGAAAAAATCAGGTATACCACAAATAGTTTACTAGAAAGAATCGTGTGGGATGCGATATAAAATATCTTGGCGCACCGTCTTGTCTGGCTTACGCAGGAAGCTTCGTCATCTATAGTCCACCGCCCGCGCTTGGACCGCACATGCATACCAGTTTCTCGCGGCACCGAGTGAAATTTGTTTGCCACTGCAGAATATTTATATCCCGCCCCCTCCCTCCCACCAAAAGCCAAATTTACATTAGTCCTCCTTGCTTTGCAAGTTCAAACCTTCACTGCTGCTTATTGGCAGGTCAACCTCCTCACCGGTGACCCTTCTTCTTGCAGCGCCGCCGCCTCACAAGCGACCCTTCTTCTTGCAGTGTCGCCTCCTCGACGGCGACCCTTCTTCTTGCTACGCAGCCTCCTCGCCAACAACCCTTCTTCATGTTGCGCGGCCTCCTCGATATGGTCAGGTAATCTGCACCCCACCAACACCATCCTCCTCCTTCCTCGTCCCACATGCCCCAACCGACGGCATGACACCTTCCGGTGAAATCATTGTCCCCGTCCTCTAATTAAGCGCCGCCCACAGCCATTTCGCAAGCAGTATAAATGGAGCTCGGTAACATCTGGCAGTGGAGAAGCAAATTGCGGCCGCACGCGCATGAGGTCACTATGGCTGCCATGTGTGCTGACCGCCAGATCTTGGAGGAGCACCTCGTCTTCGAGGCCACCGTCGACACCGCCACGAGGTTGTCTACTTTGAAATACAGTTCGTGATGTTTTCTCGAGGACACCGCCAGTGCCTTCTAGTGATTTGTCCACTGTAATGTTAATATGCAATCTGATGTTCAGTTAACAGTTTGGTCCCCTGAAATGTAATGTTTAGTTAACAGTTTGGTCCTCTGGAATGTAATGTTCAGTTAATAGTTCGGTCCAACAATTGCTACATTTTGTAGTATTGTTCTCAAGCATTCTTTGTTTTGTTAACTGTCTTATCTTCTAGTACATGTTTCTATTCTGCAATGTCGTGCTCAGTTAACTGTTTTGGTTCATTTGGTCTATTGTCCATTTAGTTGTTTAATTCAGTTCTGCAATTTGATTTTCATTTGTTGTGGGTACAATTTTGTATTGTGCATGTGAGAAATAAATCGAATTTGGCTGTACTCAATACATATTGTACTGATAGTATGGCAACTCTCAGTTAACCTGATCAAGATCTTCCTTATGTGTGTTGCAGGAAACAATGGGAGACACTGCGGTTTACCAACAAGGTTTGCTCATGCACGGTCCTTTCGCTAATAGCACATTATTGTGCAGTTGCAGGAATCATTCTAATATTTAGGTTTCTTACAATTTGGTCTTGCACATGTAGGTCCTGTTGTCAGAGGCTTAGATCCATTGTTTGACCCATTTTGCATATGAGCAAATGAGATGTCCATCAATATCAGTCAAGTCAAGAAACTCAGAAAGATTGTTAGGATGAACTTGCGACGAATAATAGCAAGATCTTTGTTTGCACAATGAAGAAGACATCAGTCAACTATAGGATGGTACTAACTCTTTTACCTTGTTTTTACCCCTTGCGCCATTTCAAAATTTATAACAACTATTTATGCATATCTTTGTTTTCAGTACTTTTCAAAGAAGATCACCGATGATTACCTCTCAAACCACCTGCATGGTCAAGAGGCGAGGAAGGTATTCATTGAACACCCACGGTACAATATTGAAGTCTTCTTGAAGAGGACGAAGGTTGGTCAGGCAATTGTCCATAGCCACTGGCCTAAAGTTGCAAGGACATTCAACATCACTAAAGGCTCAATATTTGCCTTCCGCTTCTGCAGTTCCCAGATGAGATTCATCTGTATATTTACCGTGTATGATGCTACTTTCCAAAGGTTTTAGATGTTGCATGTGAAACTTGGTGCTGTTGTGTAATGGTGTAACTAAGTGCCAAACTTATCTAATTTAATTCGATTATGAAATCCTGGTTGTCGTTATACAGATATGAAATATCTAGTGTGTTTTATAAGAAATATCAATTTGATTACTACATGGATTATCAATAATATGCTAATTACCCTGCTTATTGGGGTTTTCTATTGCAGACGGTTACTCGGACAACACCGTGGGTGATGAACTCAAACAACCCACATGGTTTTTAGAAAGTCGGTGTGTTTAATCAACTAACAATCACACACGGCTTCCGGTAGAGAACTATTTGCATTAGGCCACCTTGCACAAACGTTTCCACACAAAAACTATGTGTGATATTGCTACCTCTTGAGCATGCGTTGGTTTTCCCTTGAAGAGGAAAGGGTGATGCAACAAAGTAGCGTAAGTATTTCCCTCAGTTTTTGAGAACCAAGGTATTAATCCAGTAGGAGACTGCACGCAAATCGCCTAGTACCTGCACAAACAAATAAGAACCTTGCAACCAAGGCGATAAAGGGGTTGTGAATCCCTTCACGCCCACTTGCAAAAGTGAGATCTGATAAAGATAATAAGATAAATATTTTTGGTATTTTTGTTGTATAGATTGGAAAATAAAGATTGCAAAATAAATAGTAAACTATAATTATAGATCAGAAACTTATATGATGTAAAGTAGACCCGGGGGCCATAGCATTCACTATTGGCTTCTCTCAAAATAGCATATCTTACGGTGGGTGAACAAATTACTGCCGAGCAATTGATAGAAAAGCTCATAGTTATGAGAATATGTAGGCATGATCATAAACATAGGCATCATGTTCGTGTCAAGTAGGCCGAAATGATTCTGCATCTACTACTATTACTCCACACATCGACCGCTATCCAACATGCATCTAGAGTATTAAGTTCATAAGAACATAGTAACACATTAGGCAAGATGACATGATGTAGAGGGATAAACTCAAGCAATATGATATAAACCCCATCTTTTTATAGTCGATGGCAACAATACTATATGTTTCGGTTCCCTTTCTGTCACTGGGATCGAGCACCGCAAGATTGGACCCAAAGCTAAGCACTTCTCCCATTGCAAGAAAGATCAATCTAGTAGGACAAACCAAACTGATAATTCGAAGAGACTTGCAAAGATATCAAATCATGCATATAAGAATTCAGAGAAGAATCAAATATTGTTCATAGATAAACTTGATCATAAACCCACAATTCATTGGATCTCGACAAACACACCGCGAAAAGTATTACATCTAATAGATCTCCAAGAACATCAAGGAGAACTTTGTATTGAAGATCAAAGAGAGAGAAGAAGCCATCTAGATAATAACTATGGACCCGAAGGTCCATGGTAAATTACTCACACATCATCGGAGAGGCTCTGGTATTGATGTAGAAGCCCTCCGTGATCGAAGCCCCCTCCGGCAGATCGCCGGAAAAGGTCCCCAGATGGGATCTCACGGGTACATAAGGTTGCGGCGGTGGAAAAGTGGTTTCGTGGCTCTCCTGGATGTTTTCTGGGTACAATAATATATATAGGCGAAAGAAGTAGGTCGGTGGAGCTACGAGGTGCCGACAAGGGTGGGGGCGCGCATGCCCCCTGTGCGCGCCGCCCTAACTTGTGCCCGTCTCGTTGCTTCCTTGACCTCCACTCCAAGTCTCCTAGATTGCATTTGTTCCAAAAAGATCCTCACGAAGGTTTCATTCCGTTTGATATTCCTTTTCTGTGAAACACTGAAATAGGCAAAAAAAACAACAAATTGCACTTGGCCTTCGGTTAATAGGTTAGTCCCAAAAATAATATAAAAGTGCATAATAAAGCCCATTAAACATCCAAAATAGATAATATAATAGCATGGAACAATCAAAAATTATAGATACATTGGAGACGTATCAAGCATCCCCAAGCTTAATTCCCGCTCGTCCTCGAGTAGGTAAATGATAAAAACAGAATTTTTGATGTGGAATGCTACCTAACATAATTTTCAATGTAATTTTATTTATTGTGGCATAAATATTCAGATCTGAAATATTCAAGACAAAAGTTTAATATTGACATAAAAACAATAATAGTTCAAGCATACTAACTAAGCAATTGTGTCTTCTCAAAATAACATGGCCAAAGAAAGCTATCCCTACAAAATCATATAGTCTGGCTATGCTCTATCTTCATCACACAAAATATTTAAATCATGCACAACCCCGATGACAAGCCAAGCAATTGTTTCATACTTTTGATGTTCTCAAACTTTTTCAATCTTCACGCAATACATGAGCGTGAGCCATGGATATAGCACTATAGGTGGAATATAATGGTGGTTGTGGAGAAGACAAAAAGGAGAAGATAGTCTCACATCAACTAGGCATATCAACGGGCTATGGAGATGCCCATTAATAAATATTAATGTGAGTGAGTAGGGATTGCCATGCAACGGATGCACTAGAGCTATAAGTATATGAAAGCTCGACAAAAGAAACTAAGTGGGTGTGCATCCAACTTGCTTGCTCACGAAGACCAAGGGCATTTTGAGGAAGCCCATCATTGGAATATAGAAGCCAAGTTCTATGATGAAAAATTCCCACTAGTATATGAAAGTGACAACATAAGAGACTCTCTAACATGAAGATCATGGTACTACTTTGAAGCACAAGTGTGGAAAAAGGATCGTAGCATTGCCCCTTCTCTCTTTTTCTCTCATTTTTTTATTTGGGCCTTTTCTCCCTTTTTATGGCCTCTTTTTTTCTTTCTTTTTTTTTCGTCCAGAGTCTCATACCGACTTGTGGGGGAATCATAGTCTCCATCATCCTTTCCTCACTCGGACAATGCTCTAATAATGATGATCATCACTTTTATTTACTTACAACTCAAGAATTACAACTTGATACTTAGAACAAAATATGACTCTATGTGAATGACTCCGGTAGTGTACCGGGATGTGCAATGAATCAAGAGTGACATGTATGAAAAATAATGAATGGTGGCTTTGCCACAAATACGAAGTCAACTACATGATCATGCAAAGCAATATGACAATGATGGAGCGTGTCATAATAAACAGAACGGTGGAAAGTTGCATGGCAATATATCTCGGAATGGCTATGGAAATGCCATAATAGGTAGGTATGGTGGGTTTATGGTACCGGCTAAAGTTGCGCGGTACTAGAGAGGCTAGCAATGGTAGAAGGGTGAGAGTGCATATAATCCATGGACTCAACATTAGCCATAAAGAACTCACATACTTATTGCAAAAAATCTATTAGTTATCGAAACAAAGTATTACACGCATGATCCTAGGGGGGTAGATTGGTAGGAAAATATCATCGCTCGTCCTCGACCGCCACTCATAAGGAAGACAATCAAAAAATAAATCATGCTCCAACTTCATCACATAACGGTTCACCATACGTGCATGCTACGGGAATCACAAACTTTAACATTAGTATCTCTCAAATTCACAACTACTCAACTAGCATGACTCTAATATCACCATCTTCATATCTCAAAACAATCATCAAGTATCAAACTTCTCATAGTATTCAGTGCACTCTATATGAAAGTTTTTATTATATCCATCTTGGATGCCTATCATATTAGGACTAAATTCTTAACCAAAGCAAATTACCATGTTGTTCTAAAAGACTCTCAAAATAATATAAGTGAATCATGAGAGATCAATAATTTCTATAAAATAAAACCACCACCGTGCTCTAAAAAGGTATAAGTGAAGCACCAGAGCAAAATTATCTAGCTAAAAAGATATAAGTGAAGCACATAGAGTATTCTAATAAATTCCGATTCAAGTGTGTCTCTCCAAAAAGGTGTGTACAGAAAGGATGATTGTGGTAAACAAAAAAGCAAAGACTCGAATCATACAAGATGCTCCAAGCAAAACACATATCATGTGGTGAATAAAAATATAGCCTCAAGTAACGTTACCGATAGACAAAGACAAAAGAGGGG
Source organism: Triticum aestivum (assembly GCF_018294505.1). Classification (NCBI taxonomy): domain Eukaryota; kingdom Viridiplantae; phylum Streptophyta; class Magnoliopsida; order Poales; family Poaceae; genus Triticum; species Triticum aestivum. The sequence continues at coordinate 41,383,778 of NC_057803.1, forward strand.
ATGCCTTCCGGGGCATCCCCAATCTTAGGCTTTTGGCTGACCTTGAATTTTACCTTGGGGTGCCTTGGGAATCCCCAAGCTTAGGCTCTTGCCACTCCTTGTTCCAAAATCAATCAAATCTTTACCCAAAAACTTGAAAACTTCACAACACAAAACTCAACAGAAAATCTCATGAGCTCCGTTAGTATAAGAAAACAAACCATCACTTGAAGGTACTGTAATGAACTCATTCTTTATTTATATTTGTGTTAAACCTAATGTATTCCAACTTCTCTATGGTTCATACCCCCGATACTAGCTATAGATTCATCAAAATAAGCAAACAACACACGAAAAATAGAATCTGTCAAAAACAGATCAGTCTGTAGTAATCTGTAGGTTTCGAATACTTCTGTAACTCCAAAAATCCTGAGAAATTAGGAAATCCTAAATAATTTGTATATTGATCTACTTCAGTTGGAATAATTATTTTATCGCTCCCTGGTAAAAAAGTAAAATTATTCTCATGAGCGCATACTTTCTGTTTTTTCAGCATGATCAAACAACAATCACCCAAAAAGATCTTAATGGCTTTACTTGGCACAAACACTAACTAAAATATAAAAAACACAATCATAACAGAGGATAGATGATTTATTTATTACTAAACAGGAACAAAAAGCAAGGAACAAAAATAAAATTGGGTTGCCTCCCAACAAGCGCTATCGTTTAACGCCCCTAGCTAGGAATAAAAACAAGAATAGATCTAGGTATTGCCATATTTGGTATGCAATCCATATGTGGCTCTCATAATAGATTTGTAAGGTAATTTAATTTTCTCTCTAGGAAAGTGTTCCATGCCTTTACTTAATGGAAATTTGAATCTAATGTTTCCTTCTTTCATATCAATAATTGCACCAATCGTTCTAAGGAAAGGTCTACCAAGAATAATAGGACATGTAGGATTGTAATCTATATCAAGAACAATGAAATATATGGGCACATAATTCCAATTTTCAACAATAAGAACATTATTAATTCTTCCCATAGGTTTCTTAGTGGTGGAATCCGCAAGATGCAAATTTAAAGAACAATCATCAAATTCATGGAAACCTAACACATCACACAAAGTTTTTGGAATCGTGGAAACACTAGCACCCAAATCACATAAAGCATAGCATTCATGATCTTTAATCTTAATTTTAATAGTAGGTTCCCACTCATCATAAAGTTTTCTAGGGATAGGAACTTCCAATTCAAGCTTTTCTTCATGGGATTGCATTAAAGCATCAACGATATGTTTGGTAAAAGCCTTGTTTTGATCATAAACATGAGGGCATGGATTGCAACAAGGAAATACAATCTATCAAAGAGAAATTATCATAATTAAATTCCTTTAAATCCAAAATAGTGGGTTCATTGCTATGTAAAGTTTTGACCTCCTCAATCCCACTTTTACCAATTTTTGAATCAAGATCTAAAAACTCCGAATCATTGGGACGCCTTCTAACTAAAGTTGACTCATCTCCAGTCGCATCTTTATAAAGATTCATATTGGCAAAAAAAGACTTAATAGGAGACACACCAATCACTTTTAGATCTTCGTCATTATTATCATGAAAACTAGAAGAACACACTTTCACAAAGCAATCTTTTTTAGCACGCATCCTAGTTGTTCTTTCTTTGCACTCATCAATGGAAATTCTCATGGCTTAGAGAGACTCATTGATATCATGCTTAGGTGGAATAGATCTAAGTTTCAAAGAATCAACACCAAGAGAAATTCTATCCACTATCCTAGCCAACTCATCAATCTTAAGCAATTTTCTTCAAGCAAGGCATTGAAATTCTTTTGTGAATTCATAAATTCTTCAACACTAGTCTGAAAATCAGAGGGCATCTTATTAAAATTTCCATAAGAGTTGTTGTAGGAATTACCATAATTATTAAAGGAATTACTAAGGAACGGCCTAGAATTAAAATTTCCTTTATACGCGTTGTTACCAAAATTGTTCCTACCAACAAAATTCACATCCATAGATTCATTATTATTCGCAATCAAAGTGGACAAATGCATATCATTAGGATCAGAAGAAGCACTCTTATTAGCAAACAAATTTCATAAGTTCATCCATCTTTCCACTCAAAATATTAACCTCTCCAATAGCATGAACCTTTTTACTAGTGGATCTTTCGGTATGCCATTGAGAATAATTAACCATAATATTGTCCAGGAGTTTAGTAGCTTCTCCTAAAGTGATTTCCATAAAAGTGCCTCCCGAGGCCGAATCTAAAAGGTTTCTAAAATCAAAATTCAACCCAACATAATTTTTTTGTATAATCATACATATATTCAAACCATGTGTAGGGCAATTACGTATCATTAATTTCGTCCTCTCCCGAGCTTGTGCAACATGCTCATGATCAAGTTGCTTAAAATTCATAATATCATTTCTAAGAGAGATGATCTTAGCGGGAGGAAATACTTAGAGATAAATGCATCTTTGCACTTATTCCATGAATCAATAATATTTTTAGGCAAAGAAGAGAACCAAGTTTTAGCACGATCTCTAAGCGAAAACGGAAATAGATTCAATTTAACCATATTATTATCCACATATTTCTTCTTTTTGCATATCACACAAATCAACAAAGTTGTTTAGATGGGTAAGGGCATCTTCACTAGGAAGGCCAGAAAATTGATCTTTCATAACAAGATTCAACAAAGCAGTATTGATTTCACAAGATTCGGCATCAGTAGTAGGAGCAATCAGAGTGCTAATAAAATCATTATTGTTGGTATTGGAAAAGTCACACAATTTAGTGTTATCTTGAGCCATCGTGACAAACAATCAATCCAACACACAAGCAAACAAGAGGCAAGCGAAAAGAGATGAACGGAAAAAGGGCGAATAAAACAGCAAAGGTGAAGTGGGGGTGAGGAAAACGAGAGGTAAATGGCAAATAATGTAATGCGAGGGATAAGAGTTTGTGATGGGTACTTGGTATTGACGGTGTCCTGGACCAGGGGGTATCCACCACGTCGTTTGCCGACCAGCTGAATCGGGCCGAGGACCCCATGGCGGTTCACTCATGGCCACTTCGGGCAGCCCATGCCGCACACGGGGAAGATTCCACAAGACTTGATGATCAAGACAAGGACTCCTCTCCACCAACATATTCGATTAGGACTCTTGTTATCCTAGGCCTCTGGTACATTATATAAGATGAGGCTAGGCTAGTCGCTAGATTATTATGGCATTATTCATCATACCCTCAGGTTTGAGACTACAACATATGATCTCGCGGTAGATCAACTATGTACTTGATACTCCATCAATATAAAGAAGAGCAGGACGTAGGGTTTTACCTCCATCAAGAGGGCCCGAACCTGGGTAAAACATCGTCTCCTTCGTTCCTGTTACCTTTGATCCGAGAATCCACAGCTCGGACCCCCTACCCCGAGATCTGCCAGTTTTTACACCGACATTGGTGCTTTCATTGAGAGTTCCACTATGAGATCGACAAAGGATCAATGGCTCGCCTGCAGATCAATTGCGACGTCGGCGTCTTCGTCGCTGGCTCGACTGGTCACCTTGGCTTGACAAAGGACTGTGCCCCGCCTCCAATCTTCATGTTTGGACGAGGGCCTTCATAAAACATCAACTCCGATCTCTATCATGATCATGGAGGAATCATCCTTGGAGCTTGGGGGCTCAACGTGAACATTGCCCTCAGGCGACCGTGCTGTTCTTCTAGATAGCAAACTTGTATCCGTTTCCTTCACCTCCTTGAGCATCAGTTTGACGATTTCTTCGGTGGAACTGTGAGGAATTGAGTCTACAACAACCTTGTAAAATTTCGTCGCGTTCCGATGGAGCAATCTCCGTCGATCTCTGATATACCGGAGCCATGTCGAGTCTAGACAAGAATCAGGACGAGTTTAGGGTGTGGTCACTAGAGCCCAACTTAGAGGTTATTTGGAAGATCGAACCGTTCATCCGCTGGAGAATTTCCATATCTACCACCTCTCAAAATTTCAGCTCGATCTGACCATTCAAACTCCGGGAACCTTCCGGTTAGTGCATCACTTTTCGAATCTATTTTCTGCGCGAATACGAATCCGGCCTGAGATCATCTCTCTTCATGAACGAGATATTGGACAACCTTTTTGGAAGAATCTATTTCTAGGGTATTGTGTTTTGTTTCCGAACACATGCTCACGAATTTTGCTCCTTTTCAAAGGTAATCTTCAGTGTCATGCTGGTGTCAAACCAGTCCTGCAATATTGCTTCACGGCTGCCGACCTGCACTAGACATGTCATCGCTTTGTTGAGTCGAGTTCAACTTCTTTGGATCATCATCTCGGCGAGCTGAACAAAGAGTTCGGAATTGCAAAGGATAAATCATCACCAACATCGCCACCCTATGGATCACACGGAGCGGGCACACCGGCATCGCTGCATGGTCACTTCATCAAGCCGGCATTGACCGCGTCACAAGTTACGACCTGCGTCGGCATGGTCGCACTGTTGCTTCTTCAAGTCGATGTCCATCATGTCGAACTGCTACAACACCTCGGTTGACACGGCAGCTGCAACGTCACCTTACCGACCCGCTTCGTCATCTCGGCTAGACCGGGGGCTTCACCATATCTTCATCAAACCTACTCCGATGACTTCAGCGTCACCAGCCGACCTGCTTCGACTCATCGGCTGACACGGAGGCTTCGACACCTCGGCTGGATCAGGGACTTTGCTATTTCTTCATCAACATAATCCGGTTACTCTGTCATCACCAGCTGACCAGCTTCGTCACGTTAGCTGGACTGGGGGCTTTGCCTCGGCGAGCCAACCTTTGCCAGCATCGCCATGCCGTCGCTTTATCGCCCATCGTGCAATTGGTGTGCGGATCGAGTCCCAATTTTGGGAGTCACCTTTCTTTGGATTGCTACAACAAATAAACTAGGTGCTATTAATCCTAGTAATTTTTGCTTGTTTGGGTTTATTTTTCCCGAGGAATTATTACTCTAGTTTGTTCCATCATCTGTACACAGGTCTATCAAATGGTGGCCGCATTAACGACGGTCACGTGGTGGTTCGGCTTTGCCACGCCTTTACCGCATCACGACGACGCCCTGCATCGACATTGACTTTGGCGCCAGGCCGCATATCTTTAAATAAATTATTTTGCGTAAATTAATTACGCGAGGATTTTTATATATTTATATTATTATTGTTGGACTACACTATTTTACATGTGTACGTAATTGACTTCGACTGCGTCACGCGGTCACTTCGGCAAGCCGACGTCATCGTCCCAATCGGCCTAAATCGGCTCGCGTGATCACCTTGTTGGTCGAATTGCCATACCGACATGTTCGGTTGCCTCGGGACTTCGGCATCGCTGAGGGAGCTCTACCTCATCGAGTGTTCTGCACACAGGTCATATTTCTTTTATTACTCACTTTGCATAAATTATTAATCATGCATCCTTTAAAAAATAGTATTACTATTATCTCCAGCTTGCACTATCTTCTGTGCACACGTAAATGATCTGGATTGGGCAGCGCTATCACCTCGGCGTATCGACATACCACGTCACCTCGGCTGGACCGGGGGCTTCGTCATCACTTCATTAACCCACGTCGGGTACTTCAGCGTCACACTGTCGGCCTGCATCGGTCGTGCTATGTTGCCACTTCAGAGCATCGCGCTCTTTGCTCTACCACCTCGGGACCTGCTTGGGGGCTGGGAGCTCATCCCGCCATAAGCTCGGACCGCGTCATCAATACCGAGCACATTAACCAGCTAAGTCGCTTTCATGCTCAAAAACTTTTAGTTTTCAATTTTGTTCGGTTCGACCAAGCATTATACTTTTTTGACAAAAAGTTGTTTGTGAAAAACTTCCTTGTCAAAACTTTGTTTGTGACACACAAATTCAAATACCCCGTTTACTTGGGTGCTTCCTTTATGAAGTCTTTCCTCTTGCATATGATTATACTTGTATGGCTTCGTTCCTTGTTCGTGTATTACGCCACAATATGCACCATGTTGACTTAAGTGTTTCGCAAGCTGGGTTTCCTTGCTCCTGTGTTTACCCGTATGTTCCCGATTGTTCGGCTAGGGAGTAAAGGGAGCACCTCTGCGATTGTCACGATCGGGTCATCCGAGCTCGGACCTCAGACTGGGTGAAGCCGAAAGCTAGCGCTCTTATTGTTTTCAATCATGGTTGACACACAACGGAACTCATGAGTACAAAAATCTATTGCACAAGTCTCATAGTAACAATGAGCAACCGAAGAAAGGTATCGATGGGGGTACTATTTTCTTCGAAGATGCTTCTTACACCTTGTCAGTAATATAGCATAAGTTCCCTGTGCACGCTTTGTCTGTTACAGCCTTATGGCCTGATTGCCTGGTTATCGGAAGCACCATCGATATTCTCGACAGGTGGAGTACATAACACTTTTCGGCCCTTGACCGAAGAGGGAGTAGCCGACGGTCGTTTAAGACGCGTTTAAAAGTTTGGGTGAACACAGATATGATATAAGTACTTTGGTACATACAATCATTCTACATAAAATTCTTTTAAATAAGTTTACTGGGGGCTCTTAAATTTACATGAGCCATTTTATAGAAAATGTGTTTTCTTCCTAGTCATTGCAGAATCTTTTTATCACTCCTTTTTCGACGCGAGTGTGTGGTCAATAGCAGGATAGCCCATTTTCTCTCCAGTGACCGCTCGAGTTTAGTTTGCTAAACTGGTCTAACGAGCAGTACTCCGCCTTCGGGATAGGAGGTTGCAGCCATAGGCTGACCCGCTTGAAGTCTTGAGATCGGATGTGTCATATTAATGCACGACAGAAGCACAAAAGTAAGACCAATTTCCGGATTCACACCAAATAACTTGATTTAGCTTGGGCGTAAAGTTTTTACTGAAGTTTTTTGGTTTTTCAATCCTATGGCACTTTTAAACTATTTGTTTGTTTCCAGCATAAGTCTCGCAGTGCAACGTTGTACACCTTTAGAGATTCAACACAAAAATTCTCGGACATTACTATATATGCATCGGTTTTTAATTGTGTCTTTGGTCAATTGTTGGGTTGCCCGTCTCCTGTGCTTGCCTCCTACGTTCCGCTTTGTTCGGCTCGGTGTGCAAAGGGAGAACCACTACGATTGTGCTTCCAGCTCGAATGGTTTAGCACCTCAGTTGAGAAAGCCAAAAACTGACTGTCACAATGGTCGTAAACTGGTCAGCGATCCGATGACAGTATCAAACTATAGATCGATACCAATTACCCCGTGTTAAACGATGGGCCTTTCATAACATTGGCCGAAGTGATAATGGCTAGACTTCGGTCGGTGGAGAACACTAACAGGGGGCTCGTAGCTAGCTTCCCTAGTTTAAAGCTCCTATGACTAAGTGAAAGTTATAAAGCCCGCCTATCTGATTGCCTTGTTTCTACTAACACAACCACCTTCGGGCACCGAGATGTCCGCTAAGGGTTGTCTTGTTATTGTGGAAACACCCTGCATAGCATCTACAAGGGGGTGGAAGCCGGCGATGGGCCACTTTCAAGTGATAAATGGCTGCAACGAAGCCAAAATAAATATATCATCGGCATTCATATTTTATATACAACGGCTACTGTCGTGGAATTGTCACGGCAGATGTCCTTAGTGTCAGGACTTAGTCACGAGGCCAACGCATCTATGTGGTAGCTTGAGAGGGGTTGAGCGGGACAAGAGACGCGATGTTTTACCCAGGTTCGGCCCCTCACGGTGGAGGTAAAAGCCTACATCTTGCTTCATTGATATTGATGATGATCACGATTATAAAGGCGCTCTATCTCGAGAGCTCTTGAGTTGTCTGTCTAAACCTAACTTGTCTCACCTGTGGAACATGTCCCTCTTGGGGTGCCTTGCCCCTCCTTATATATGTTAAAGGGGCGGCTTACATGACTAGTCCTATTAGGATTAGGATTACTCTATTACAAGTGGAGTCCTAGTCTTGCTTCCTTTATAAGGGAATATTCCTTATGCTTTCCTCTTAAGCCAGCTTACCATAACATAAGCCGGCCTTCCTTGAACCGCCTACTAGGCCTCTGGGTCTTGTCGCTCCTCTAACCCGCTGGCCGGGTCATCAATGAGTCACCTGGTTCGGCCGGGTCATCAGTGAGTGGAGAGATCCGGGCGGGTCACTTAGTGAGTCGCCAAGTCAGGGCGGGGCACCAGTGAGTTTCCAGGTCCGGCCGGGTCATACATCAAGCAGGGTCATACCGCGGGGTATATCCCCGACATTAGCCCCCAGTTTAATTTGGATTTATCCATGTTAAACTAATCCTGCAAAATAAACACAAGAACAAATTTGATAGATTGTGCTTCGGGTTAAAAAATTCTTATAAGCCGGCACTTGATCATCGTTAAGTCCTTGTCATTTCCTTGTTGATATCTACATGTCCATGATCTCATAGCAAATCTCCCTTAGCATACATGTTTCGACTTTGTCAATGTAAAAATTCCATATACTTCTTTTGAGAAATCCGGGTCAATAGGCCAGCTTCAGAGTCAATTTGCTGACATTGATCTCTTGTAGAGAAATATTGTAAGAAATAATCCACTTGAATCGGCTTCCAAAGCACCGGCTTAAAAAAATATTGGTCTTGAAATATTCATCTGACTTTCAGCCGACTTGTAGAACTTGCCGGTTTATCATTGTCAAAATATCCAGTTTGTAAATATTGATAGCACCGGGTCATAATTGTTACCGACGCCGGGTCATAGTTATTGGTGACGTCGGGTCAATCTGGTTTACTCAAAACTGAGAATTTGAAGATTTTTCTCCCTTATATCCATATTACCTATAGCCCCCAAGTCTTGAGAAGAAACAAAGTGATGACTTAAGACTTGCTTCAATATAAATACTGCCACTTTGAAGAAACCCATGTTGTTCATCTTAGTCACTAGTAAAGACTGAATACTCCATATATGTAGCCCGCAATTGTCGGGTTGTCATGCTTGCAGCAACCTGGGACTTGTAATTTCCTTATACTCATAAAAACTTCAACCAGTGTAGCCCCCAAGGGCCGAGCCATTATGCAATAATGAGCAGGGGCTTTATAAATATGATCATATAGACTTGAACAACAACGTGTAGCCCCCAAGGGCCGGCTCAGTAAGATAATATTGAGCTGGGACTTTATATATACTTATTTGAAAAGAACATCATATGATGTGACCCCCATCATGGGGCTTGAACCCATGTCCACAAGGTTAAGAGCTTTGTGCTCTACCAACTGAGTAGTGAATCTTTCAATATAATGGACTGAGGCTTATGCACCTTGAATTTTTGACAGGAGCAATTGGTAACCCCCAAGGGCCGGCTCATTACAATGGGATGAGTCGGGTCTTCAATAAGTTGATCAAAAAATGACTTTGCATTAGCCCCCAAGTGCCATGGTGCATGCTGGCAGTGACATGGGACTTGCATATTTGATGTAATATCAATTTGAATAATGTAGCCCCCAAGTGCCGGGTCGTCAGCCTGCAGCGACTCGAGACTATTCCCTCCATTGTAAAAATAAATCATGTCCATTAATAAAATAATAACCATTGCACTGAAGCGACTTTGAATACCTCCATAATATTGGCTATTGATAACCATAATAAAAATCCAGCCATGTTGGCTATTAAAGATTTGAATAATATAATCCGGTTTGGAAAACCGGTTCCTGTGATATTGAATCGTACTGCTGGTTTAGGATACCTGTGCAGTAGGGTGATAACCCAATCTTTAGAAGCCAAAACTTCCAAATGTTTATGATTGTCATATATGCGACTTATCATCCAAAGTCAAGCCGGGTTAATTGAAACCACATATATGCTTCAGATATGAACAAAAAAGGTCTCAAGACAAAACCAAAGATTGTTTTCAAAAAACTTAAGCCAAACAGAGAAAAAATGAGGCTTCTGATTCGAATACGATCAGTAAACCGGACCAAAAGGGGTTAAGCTAGGATTCGAATACGATCATGAATCCCCCTAGTGGTTTTGGCGTTGCGCCGATCAAGAGGGTACCGACAGCTATGTTCTCTTTGGTTCGAATACGACCTATGTTTGAACAGGAAGCCCCAAAATGACCTTGAGAGTTTTTTAACGACTCTAATTCGAATACGATCAAAGTCGGACCCAAAAGGGGTTAACCTATGATTCGAATACGATCAAGAAGCCCCCTAGTAGGTTTGGCATTGCGCCGATCAAGAGGGTACCGACAGCTGTGTTCTCTTTGGTTCGAATACGACCTATGTTTGAATAGGAAGCCCCCAAATGACCTGTAACTGTAGCTATGAGCCGGATCAAAGGGTAATCATAGCTTAGCTCAATAAGCCAGAAGCCCCCAAGTGATATATTTCTGAGCTGTGCTCGCCGGGTGCCTATGTTTGAGTTGTGCTGTGCAACAAACTCTTTTTGGTCCCTGTAATTTTTTCTGACAACTCGAACTTGCGAGAGATGAATTATTTTTAAACCGAATTTCAAACCGAATATTGAGAGCTTCAAAGCTTTGTGGGAGACAGGTTTACCTTGAGCCGGATTTTAAACCGGCATTCTTCATTTTGAACCGGAAATTTTCTGACGGCCTTTAAATTCTTATCAATATAGTAGTAGTCTCCGGAGCCGGGTTATTTTTTTTCTCCAATGACCCGGAGTTCTGGATTATTGATACTGGCCAATTTTGCTGAGTCATGCCATTGTAGCCTCCGAGTCTTAAGACGACTCGAGAAGTTGTCTTGAGATTTTCCATATTTGACCGTGATATAAACCGGTATGAGTCATTCAACATCTTAGTGATATAACTTGTCCTGCACTGGAGAACTTGCAAGCCAGAGTAATTGCTCTTTTAAAGAAAGCAATATATAATATAAAAATATAATGGATGGATTTCACCTGATATGTTAGGCCAGTAATTATCTACCGCGGAGTTGATGATCACCATGTTGAAGTTGAAATCAATCACGGGAGAGTCGGCCGCGGGAGCAGATGAGCCGGCCGCGACATTATAAGCAGGTGCAGACGGATGAGTCAACCACAGGTGTGATAAGCCGCGCAGATGGGCGAGTCAGCCGCGATGTTGGAAACGGCACGGATGCGGGCGAGTCGGCCGCGGGTGCGGACGGCTAGTTAGCCGCGTGTATTGATGTAGCAGGGGCGGCGACTTGCGCATGTATCCGTCCAGCAGTACGGCACGAACGCGTTAGTGCAAAAATAATATTAGCGCACACCCCTTTGCGACATCGTTAAAATAAATAATGGTCCGGCGAAAAAATACCACATAGCATAGTAGTTTGTTTGTCGGAGAAAAAAATGTGAAGATAGCACCTGATATTTTTGTCAGATGGCTGCAAAACAATAAAACCAAGCTTCGACATGCAGATCAAAACATTCTTTGTTTTTACTCAATCAAACCCCTTGGTCCTTGGTTCTTCGCTGGTGTCCATACCCATAGAATACCTTGGGTGATTGTAATAATTGTGCTGATGCTGGATCGGTACCAAATCAATCTGAACTGAATGACGCCCTCTGAGTAGCATCAATATTCCACCTTAGAACCGGTCGAACCAGTGGGCTACAGCAACTGCCCGCCTGGGACTGCTTATCTTCTCGCAAACAGTACAACACCCTGCAGGAGACGGCGGCGGTTTACAGTGGCGGCTACGGCATTGTAAGCCGGTGCGGTCGCGAGAGACGGCCGCAACGTTTTAAACCGGTGTGAGCCTTATTTTCATGGCATGACGTCACTTTTGTAGTGGACTTTGTCCTGGTATTTTCCTCGGGCGTCTCAATGAGTGAAAAGTTACTGTAAGAAAAAACCGGCCGTAGCATTATAAACCGACGCGGTCGGGCGAATCAACCGCGGTGTTGTAAGTCGGCGCAGACGGGCAACTCGGCCGCGGCGTTGTACGCCGGGCAAACGGGTGAATCGGCCGCAGCGTTTGGCTCAGGCAGCGTGGCATGGCTGAACGATAGTGTAGGGTCATGCTGGCGCGCTCCGTATCCGAGGTTTGACGCCACTTTTGTAATGCATAATTGCCGCTTGGTTGATCTGATTGTGTGCGCTCCCTTTCGTCCTTTTTCATTCTGGGGACTTGATCCTTTTTTATTTTCTCGTGAATTTTGTCATGTAGTTGCTTGCACAGACAGTAGTAAGGAATAGTAGAAGTACGTGCAGCTGTGTGCAACAGATGGTTGACCCGGCCTGAGAAGGCAGCTCGGGATCTACTGGGGCAGCAACTTGTAGGCACGGCCGCCGTAGCGGCGTACGAGCAGACTGTAGGGAAAGGAAAGGGCGGCTCAAGGCTTGAAGACTGCTGATGGGCCACTCGGAAACGGAGGCGAGGCTGCTGAAATCGTAACCGGCTCGGAGACGGGGCTGCGCAAGCAACAACAGAGTCTAGGTTTGTCTCAAAAAAACAGAGTCCAGGTTGTGGCCGTTTCTGTTTCTTGGTCGTCCATCCTTTCCCCTATCATTATTTTTTCCTTTGGCCTCAAGAGTCGGGCACTCATCATTAGCTTTTGCTGTCTCACGTCCGATGGTAGTACATCACCATATAGCTTTTGGACTCGTACTACTAGTTGAGAAATCTTTCACGTGAAATAACTGGGGAATTCATCAGGCTTTAGGTTTTGGGTCAATCAACAGATACTTGATTCATGTACATTGATCTGACAAACTTGTGGCCGCAAGCAGCTGTCCTAATCTCCGTTTGTACTAGCAGATGACACATATGACGCTTGTCGTATGTCTCTGATTGCTTCTGGTGACGGAACCTGCCAGCTTTAACAGACCACATGACGCGGCAATTTATCTCGTCGAGACTGATTTCCTGCCTGTCTCGGCGGCTTGAGGGTGTGGCGCAGCTGAAAAATCTCCCGCCGGCTTTCGGCAACCCTAAATTTTCTCAATCTCAATCTTATACACATTGCGGGAAACTTCTTCAATCTTGAACAATGAACTCGCAGTTGTTGTAGATCCTTCTAAATCGGGTCTTCTTCATCCGGAAAATTATGAACTTCTCAATCCCTAAGAGAGAGATCCTTTCAAGAATTTATCATCACCGTGCGCAGGCCCCACGGTGGGCGCCAACTGTCGTGGAATTGTCATTGCAGATGTCCTTAGTGTTAGGACTTAGTCGCGAGGCCAACGCATCTATGTGGTAGCTTGAGAGGGTTTGAGCGGGACAAGAGACGTGATTTTTTACCCAGGTTCGGCCCCTCATGGTGGAGGTAAAAACCTATCTTGCTTCATTGATATTGATGATGATGATCACGATTACAAAGGCGCTCTATCTCGAGAGCTCTTGAGTTGTCTGTCTAAACCTAACTTGTCTCACCTGTGGACCTGTTCCTCTTGGGGTGCCCTGCCCCTCCTTATATATGTTGAAGGGGCGGCTTACATGACTAGTCCTATTAGGATTAGGATTACTCTATTACAAGTGGAGTCCTAGTCTTTCTTCCTTTATAAGGGAATATTCCTTATGCTTTCCTCTTAAGCCGGCCTACCATAACATAACCCGGCCTTCCTTGAACCGCCTACTGGGCCTCCAGGTCTTGTCGCTCCTCTAACCCGCTGGCCGGGTCATCAACGAGTCACCTGGTTCGGCCGGGTCATCAGTGAGTGGAGATATCCGGGCGGGTCACTTAGTGAGTCGCCAAGTCAGGGCGGGGCACCAGTGAGTCGACAAGTCTGGCCGGGTCATACATCAAGCAGGGTCATACTGCGGGGTATATCCCCGACATTAGCCCCCAGTTTAATTTGGATTTATCCATGTTAAACTGATCCTGCAAAATAAACACAAGAACAAATTTGATAGATTGTGCTTCGAGTTAAAAAATTATTATAAGCCGGCACTTGATCATCGTTAAGTCCTTGTCATTTCCTTGTTGATATCTACATGTCCATGATCTCATAGCAAATCTCCCTTTGCGGATATGTTTCGACTTTGTCAATGTAAAAATTCCAGATACTTCTTTTGAGAAATCCGGATCAATAGGCCAGCTTCAGAGTCAATTTGCTGACATTGATCTCTTGTAGAGAAATATTGTAAGAAATAATCCACTTGAATCGGCTTCTAAAGCACCGGCTTAAAAAATATTGGTCTTAAAATACTCATCTGACTTTCAGCCGACTTGTAGAACTTGCCGGTTTATCATTGTCAAAATATCCGGTTTGTAAGTATTGATAGCACCGGGTCATAATTGTTGCCAACGCCGGGTCATAGTTATTGGTGAGTCGCCAGGTCCGGCCGGGTCATACATCAAGCCGGGTCATACCGCGGGGTATATCCCCGACAGCTACCTTTTGTAATCATCGTTATAAAGCCACAAATATGCATCAATTTGACTTAAGATTTTGGCCAAGCTGGGTTGCCTTGCTTATGTGCTTACCCCTACGTTCCCGGTTAATCGGTGAGGCGGTAAAGGGAGCACCTTTGTGATTGTTACTACCGGGTCATCCGAGTTAGTACCTCAGACTGGGTGAAGCCGAAAGCTAGCGATCTTAAAGGATGTAATTGGTCGGCAACGACGGAAGTGAAAATTTTGGTTCATTAATACCATAGAGTTCGGGAACTTTCCCCGAACTAAATCATCAATATTTTCCTCCCACATTGATTGGAGGTGAGGTTTCATGATCATGATCAGCATGACAACCCGAAGAAAGGAACCGATAGCAGGATTATTTTCTTTGGAAGATGTTTCATATCTCTCTGCGTACCTTTGTTTATAAAATCGTATGGCCGGATTGCCTTGTTTTCCATAAATCTTTGCCCTTATAGCAGCTTCATAAAGTAGGACAAACACTCCCCGGCTTCTGGCCGAGTTGGTTGAAGCCGATGGTCGGTCAACAAAGTTTTGTACAACGTGGATCCGAGCATTAATGATGTAAAGTACTTGGATACGTAGAATCATTACACATACTTTGTGATTTTACTCTGGATATCGATCCTTAATTCGGCCACTCATGCCCACATTAAGGCTCGAGGGCTACTGGGATTCAGGCTTATCATTCACTAATATTAAAAGGGGTGCATCGATTCCCTGATCTGGTGTTGCCACCCGACCAGTGTCTCAGGGGTTACTGCATTGCCTATTCAATGCAGAAAATTCAAAGTGCTCAATGTTCGGTTGGACCGAACTATGGGCAAACGCGTCTTCGGACAACAATAAGTACCATCTGGGACTTATCCGGCATCAAGCTAATATATTACGGTGACTTCTCAAAACCCTGTCTCAAGGGCCCGTCCGCCGATCACTATTACCTCTAATATATTACACCGCGTTTCTATACCTATGTATGCTGCCGAGCTTGGAGTTGATCCTCAGGTCGATTTCACGACCTGAGTCTCAGAAGCTACTAGGATCAATGGTTTCATATTTTCCTTCAGGTGCATCTCGGATTTTAGGCCGACAGACACCTTGAGAGCTACTGGCATACATCTCTTCAGCAAATAAATTTATACCATTCGGAAATAAAATCCGCAAACAATCAGCCCATGACCAAGGTGCTGAGCCAGCTCGGAAGCAGTTTGGCATATAGCTCGGATGCAAGTGGCTGGCTCCTTAGAGGGCATTTCCGGCATTAAGCTCGACTAAAACTTTTTCAAGACCAAGGTAATCTATGACACCTCAGATACAGTCCAACATTGGAGCTCGGATACATTCCGGCATTGAAGCTCAGAAGTGATCCGGCGTTGGTGCTCGGCTGCAAGAGATACCTCGAATGTAGTCCGACGTTGGAGCTCGGACACGAGAGGACAACACCGCGCAGGAAACACTTCAAACCCGAGGTGGGCGTAAAAATAACAAGGCATTGATAACAGCCGATAACTTAAAGGGGCTCCTCAGGATACTCGACATGTAAACTCTTTGGATTTACTTCTGGGATCCTCAAGATTGAAGATAAGAAGATTTGTTGAACCAGTTTTCAAGACCGACGACCAAAGATGAAGAACAGTTCAGAAGAATCGAGGAGCATCCCCAACTTGAAGACCAAATCAGGGGGCTACTGACGGTGTCCTGGACTAGGGGGTACTCACAACGTCATCTCCTGGCCAGCTGGATTGGGCCGAGGACCCCCATGGCGGTTCACTCATGGGACACTTCGGGCAGCCCATGCCGCACACGAGGAAGATTCCACAAGACTTGATGATCAATAAAAGGACTCCTCTCCACCAATGTATTCGACTAGGACTCTTGTTATCCTAGGCCTCCGGTACATTATATAAGTCGAGGCCAGGCTAGTCGCTAGATTATTATGGCATTATTCATCGTACCCTCAGGTTTTAGACCACAACATATGATCTCGAGGTAGATCAACTCTGTACTTGATACTCCATCAGTATAAACAAGAGCAGGACGTAGGGTTTTACCTCCATCAAGAGGGCCCGAACCTGGGTAAAACATCGTCTCCTTCGTTCCTATTACCATTGATCCGAGAATCCACAGCTCGGGACCCCCTATCCCGAGATCTGCCAGTTTTGACAACGACAGGTATGTCTTGACTTGAGCATAGATCTCCCCGGCACCGATGCCGGAAATCCTTCTTGCTACCTCTTGAGTATGCATTGGTTTTCCCTTGAAGAGGAAAGGGTGATGCAGCAAAGTAGCGTAAGTATTTCCCTCAGTTTTTGAGAACCAAGGTATCAATCCAGTAGGAGGCCACGCACGAGTCCCTCGCACCTACACAAACAAATAAGAACCTTGCAACCAACGCGATAAAGGGGTTGTGAATCCCTTCACGGCCACTTGCAAAAGTGAGATCTGATAAAGATAATAAGATAAATATTTTTGGTATTTTTGTTGTATAGATCGGAAAAAAAAGGTTGCAAAATAAACAGTAAACTAGAATTATAGATCAGAAACTTATATGCTGTAAAGTAGACCCGGGGGCCATGGGTTTCACTAGTGGCTTCTCTCAAAATAGCATATCTTACAGTGGGTGAACAAATTACTGCCGAGCAATTAATAGAAAAGCGCATAGTTATGAGAATATCTAGGCATGATCATAAACATAGGCATCACGTCCGTGTCAAGTAGACCGAAACGATTATGCATCTACTACTATTACTCCACACATCGACCGTTATCCAGCATGAATCTAGAGTATTAAGTTTATAAGAACAGAGTAACACATTAGGCAAGATGACATGATGTAGAGGGATAAACTCAAGCAATATGATATAGAACCCATCTTTTTATCCTCGATGGCAACAATACAATACGTGTCGGTTCCCTTTCTGTCGCTGGGATCGAGCACCACAAGATTGAACCCAAAGCTAAGCACTTCTCCCATTGCAAGAAATATCAATCTAGTAGGCCAAACCAAACTGATAGTTCGAAGAGACTTGCAAAGATATCAAATCATGCATATAAGAATTTAGAGAAGAATCAAATATTGTTCATATATAAACTTGATCATAAACCCACAATTCATCGGATCTCGACAAACACACCGCAAAAGGTATTACATCTAATAGATCTCGAAGAACATCGAGGAGAACTTTGTATTGAAGATCAAAGAGAGAGAAGAATCCATCTAGCTAATAACTATGGACCCGAAGGTCCGTGGTAAACTACTCACACATCATCGGAGAGGCTATGGTGTTGATGTAGAAGCCCTCTGTGATCGAAGCCCCCTCCGGCAGATCGCTGGAAAAGGTCCCCAGATGGGATCTCACGAGTATAGAAGGTTGCGGCGGTGGAAAAGTGGTTGCGTGGCTCTCCTAGATGTTTTCAGGGTATAAGAGTATATATAGGCAAAAGAAGTAGGTTGGTGGAGCTACAAGGGGCCCACGAGGGTGGGGGCGCACCTGCCCCCCTGGGCGCGCCGCCCTACCTCGTGGCCGCCTCGTTGCTTCCTTGACCTCCACTCCAAGTCTCCTGGATTGCGTTTGTTCCAAAAAAGATCCTCGCGAAGGTTTCATTCCATTTGGATTCCGTTTGATATTCCTTTTCTACGAAACACTGAAATAGGCAAAAAAAATAGCAAATTGCACTGGGCCTTCGGTTAACAGGTTAGTCCCAAAAATAATATAAAATTGCATAATAAAGCCCATTAAACATCCAAAACAGATAATATAATAGCATGGAACAATCAAAAATTATAGATACGTTGGAGACATATCAGTTATACCTAGGAACGGAAATGTTTTTCTAGGATTCATCGTGTGGGATGTACATACGAACGAAAACGATTGGGTTTCGATGCCTCGCCAGACCGCACACGAGCTCATTTTTCCCCAGCTTGTGTGCCAGGAGGGCCTATCCCCGCCGGTTTCTGGGTTATGTGGGAAGGACCCCCCTATCACCCACACTCACTTGGTGACGTTTCCAAACTCAGTCATGGAAAGGGGTGTAAAAACTGCTTGTATAGCAGGTCTGTGCACCAGTGATCCTATCATCCTTAATATAGTATTCAAGTTGAACTTAGCAATGGAGAAATTAAATTAATATTACAAAAAACTGTCAATAGGTCCTGAAAGAATTGGTATAAAAAATTAGATAACGCACTTTTGGCCTACATAACAGCTTATAAAAATCCTATGGGTATGTCACTATATAAAATGGTTTATGAAAAGGCTTGTCATTTGCCTCTTGAGTTAGAACATAAATCTTATTGGGCAATTAAAGAACTCAATTATGATTTCAAACTTGCCAGTGAAAAGAGGTTATTTGATATTGATACGTCTCTAACGTATCTATAATTTATGAAGTATTCATATTATTATATTATCGTTCTTGGATGTTTTACAATCATTTTATAGCAATGTTATATCATTTTTTGGGACTAACCTATTGACCCAGTCCCCAGTGCCAGTTCCTGTTTTTTGCTTGTTTTTTACATCGCAGGAAATCAATATCAAACGGAGTCCAAACACCGCAAAACTTTTTGTGGATTTTTTATGGACCAGAAGACATCCAGTGGGCCAGAGCAGCACCTGGGGGGTGCCCCGAGGGGGGCACAACCCACCAGGGCGCGCCTAGGGGCCCAGGCGCACCCAGGTGGGTTGTGCCCACCTTGGTGGCTTCCCGCACCCATCTTCGCCCTATAAATTGCCAAATATTCCAAAAACCCTTGGGGTAACCCTAGATGAGAAGTTTCGCCGCCGCAAGCCTCTTTAGCCACCGAAAACCAATCTAGACCCTGTTCTGGCACTCCGTCGGAGGGGGAAATCATCACCGGCGGCCATCTTCATCATCCCAGCTGCCACCACGATGCAGAGGGAGTGGTCCACCCTTGGGGCTGAGGGTTTGTACAAGTAGCTATATGTTTAATCTCTCTCTCGTGTTCTTGAGATGTCATGATCTTGATGTATTGCGGGCTTTGTTAATATATTCGGATCATATGGTGTTTTCCCCTCTCTATCTTGTTGTGATGAATTGAGTTTTTCCCTTTGAGATTTCGTTGTTATCGGGTTGAATGCTTTTATGGATTTGAGAGCACTTGATATATGTCTTGCATATGAATACTCGTGGTGACAATGGGGTATCATATTGATTCACTTGATATGTGTTTTGGCACTCAACTCGTGGATTCCCGCGATGACGTTGGGATAATCTATGAATAGGGGTTGATGCACGTTCCCGTCTTTTGTTTCTCTGGTAGAAATCTTGGGGCACTCTTTGAGGTTCTTTGTGTTGGATTGAGTATTATGAATATGAAATTATTTTGTGTTATTTTAGTATTAACTCTTGGATAGATCAATTAGAAAGAACAGCTTCGAGGTGGTTTGATACCCTACAAACAATTTCTTCTTATGTTCTCCGCTAGATAGGAACTTTGGAGTGATTATTTATCGCACATTGAGGGATGGTTGTATGATCCAATTATATTAGCATTGTTGAGAGAATGCACTAGTGATATTGTGGACCCTAGGCCTCATTTTTAAGCATTGCAATACCCGTTCACTATTTGCTACCTTGCTGTTTTTATTTATTCAGATTATAAAAATATATTTCTACCATCCGTATTACACCTTTATCACCATCTCTTCGCCGAACTAGTGCACCTATACAATTTGCCATTGTATTAGGTGTATTGGGCACACAAGAGATTTCTTGTATTTGGTTGCAGGGTTGTTTGAGAGCTACCATCTCCATCCTATGCCTCCCGCGGATTGATAAACCTTAGGTCATCCACTTGAGGGAAAATTGCTACTGTCCTACAAAACTCTGTGCTTGGAGGCCCAACATGAGTCTACAAGAATAAAGTTGCATAGTAGACATCAGATATTAGCTCACTAGATGAATGGAGAACCCATGTTTATGAAAATGCCAAACTATTCAAAGAAAAAGTTAAAAGGTGGCATGGCAAAAGAATCCAAAAGTGGGAATTCAAAGTTGGTGAAAATGTTCTTTTGTACAACTCTCATTTTAGATTTTTTGCAGGAAATCTTCTTTTCAAATGGGAAGGACCATATATCATCGAAGAGGTCTATCGTTCTGGATCCATTAAGATCAATAATGCTGAAGGCACTAATCCAAAGGTGATTAATGGGCAAAGAATTAAGCACTGTATCTCAGGTACGCCTATTAATGTTGAAACCAATATTAGTCAAACCATGACACCGCGGGAGCACATAAAAGAAACCTTCCAGAACACTCCAGAACCCTGAAAAATAAGAGGTACGTGATACGGTAAGTAAACGGACTCTGAAAAATCTGCAAAAATATTTTCTGCCAGTTTTGGAATATTAGATTAATTAGGAAAATGAGAAACAACCAGGAAGGCAACCGAGGTGGGCACGATACACCAGGGTGCGCCTGCCCTTCCTGGCGTGCCCTGGTGGGTTGTGCTCCCCTCGGGAACCTTCCCGACTTCGTTTTCCTTCCGTTTGCTTGTTTCCCAAGATAAAAAAATATTTATATACCCCCCGGACGTATTGACCAGCGCATCGCAGAGAAATCCTCTGTTCTTGTTTCGTGTTGTTTTTCTGATAGATCTAAAAATACGCTGTCTCAAGATTTGGAGGGAGAGAGCCCTGTTTCCTACCATCCTCTAGATCCAAATGTCTTCATGGATACCTTCCCCTATGTGTGGTTCACGGATGAGGTGGAGGGAACCGATCCGGAGGAGAAGGAGGAAGCATCCTGAGATGAAGACAAAGCCCCACTACCTCAACCTGGAGATCTGCACGCGAATCTCAAGAAGCCAAGTCTCCCCAACAGAGCAAACAAAACTAAGACCCAATGTATCCCTTCTCGTTTTCTACAGGAAAGCAAGGCAACATTATGCAAGAAGATATTAAGGCTTGAGCTGGAGAATGAGGATCAGAGGGTAGATAATTTTAGCCTCCGACGCAAGCTGGGCAAGCATAGTACTTCCTCACCACCATCATCATCTTCCCCACCAAAGGAGACTTGAGTACATGGGTATGGGCACTCCCCTTGGCTTGTGCGAAGCTTGGGGAGATTCCCGCGTATCGTATCACCATTACTTTTATTGCCTTTACCTTTCTTAGTTCAATCATTAGTTATCTCATGAATTGTTGAATAAAAGTTTAGCATGGTCAATTTTCAAGTCTTAGTTTCATGATCTATCTATCTATGTAATCGAGTGAGAATTATATAATAAAGTTTAGTTTGAGTTTTGCTTCTTTGCTTTTATGATTCAAACAAAATAAAATAAAATAATGAAAGAGATCATATGCTAATCTTATGTTAAGTAATGACATCACATAAGGAAAAGTACAAGTGGTAAAATTTGCTGAAAGTTGACAAGCATGGCATTGGTTAATGATGCAACTCATGAAATAATTAATAAGGGAAGAGAAGATTCACATGCAAATACACTATCTTGGACATCTTTTATGATTGTGAGCCCCCATCAAATATTATATGCCAAAATTGTTGACATTGGACAAGGAAGACAACATAATGACTTATAATTCCTCATATTCACATAGAAGTTATATTATCACTGTTGGTGCAATGATAGGCCCCTTATGTTTTGGAGTTTGTTGACATAAACAGTATAGGACTTATGTGTTTGCTAGTGCACATAGAGTAACAGGTCCCTGAGATGTCTAGGAGTTTGATGCAAACGACGAAGATAATATCCCTGCATTGCAGCAAAGGTTATCACCGAAGATAATTCTAACAAGAGTGACCCCTAAAAATGCTGAAGTTTAAGCAATTGGTTTGGTGTCTGTTCGAACAAAATGATTGCGTTCGAGGAAGAATGAAGACGAAGTGAAGACGTAGCATTTATTTAGTTGTTCCACTTCTTTCATTGAGTCATAGGACCACCGTACTATTAAGAGGGGTGTAGCATTCAAAACTTTGATTCTCTGATGCCAAACCAAAATCCTATGAAAGTTGTGAGAGAAATCTCTTTGTGCTCCGAGGAAACACTTGCCAGCAAGAGACAGTGATCTTCTTTGCTGCGTGAGATTTGTCTTGGACCGAGGAGTTAGCATTACTTGTTCCTCAAGTAATGTTATTGTTGCTCCAAAATCCGACCGTTGTGAACGTGTCGGTTGGCCAGTGGTTGGACCGGTGTCCAAAATGATCATTTCCCATCTGGGAAGGCTTCAGTGGTTGCTCCATTTGATTCTGAGATGATTGTTGAGCAACCCACTCTCTGAGCGATTTGAGTTTAAAATCCACCGAGAGAAACCCCTAGAGCCGAAGAATTAGATAGTGGTTAGCATCACTTGAATCTAAGTCCAGTACGCTCCGCCTATTACTCTTGAGAGCTACAAACTCTCTAGACGGTTAGGTGTCAATTTCTTCAGAGACCAAGAGTGATTGTGGTTCTCAAAGAAGAAGTCTGTAAAGGTTTGGAGATTGCCTTCAAGTATCTACCATGGGTAATCGACATCGGTTGACGAATCGATTGTCGAGGAGAATAGGGTGAAGAGAGTTTTGAGTTTAAGTATGTCTTCAGTGAACTACAAATCGCATCTCAAGATACCCATATTCGATGGGACAAACTACCCCTTCTAGAAGGAGAAGATGAAGATCCGTCTCCGAGTAATAGATGATGATATGTGGAACATGGTGTAGTTCGGGATCACGATCGTTGTACCTCAAGCCCCCACCGACGAAGAAAAGAAGCTCATTCAGCTGGATTCTCAAGCCAAAGATGAGATTGGCGGCCATCTCAATCGAGCGCAATTTCTCTACTATCGCCAGTGTGAAACTGCGAAGGAATTGTGGGATGTCCTCGAGAAGATCAATGAAGGAGTTTCAACTTAGAAAGAAGCTCGAATTGATACTCTACGAGCGAAATTCAATCGCTTGAAGCGCATTGGAAATGAAAGCTGTCAGCAAACCTTATTTTTTGACTGTCTCAATGACATAGCAAATGAACTTCAAGTTCTCGGTGACAAAGACATCACTGACCATGAAGTTGTGAAGAATCTGCTTCGATCACTTGACAATTCATTCAACACTCTTGTCTTGATGATTCGCGAATGTCCTGATTTCAAAGACCTCGACTCTGCTGATATTATGGAAAGACTGAACACTCACGAGGAATAAGAAGAGAAGAGAGATCTCTATGGCTCCAGTCAATGCAAAAATCATGCTCTGAAGGCCGTAGCTGATTCTTCCTTCGATTGAAATGCCAAAGAAGATTCAGATGATCCGGAAAGGCTCAACAAAGATCTCGCATTAATCACGAGAAGATTCCAGCGTCTTCATAAGAAACGTGAGTTTCAGAAGAAAGGTTCAAGCAACTCCGGCGGTTCTAAATCCTCGTCAAAACCTACGGGGGTGTCATAGCCTGATTTTTGGCCCTTTCTTTTTCTTTTTCTTTTATGAGATTCTTGCTTAAGTTTTCTTTTTCCGAGGCTATGTGGTCTGGAAACTGACGAAGATGACCTCTTCTTTCTTTTTAGAGTGGCTTGTCATCCTCAAAACCTTTCCTATATCTTGCCATTTCCATCTTGGACCAATCCCAATATTCTTTTCCTTGGGAATATTCCTTTTTCTATTAAAGGAATAACCCAAATTGCCCTAGGTTGTGAAGCAACCTATATTTATGTCACTCCTAAAATTCCGAAACAATTCTCATAAATTTTTTCGGTCATATATTCCTCAAATGTGGCAAAATCTTTCATTTTTGATGTTCCTCATCATGCTCAATTAATTCCTTTTCTATTCTGTCCTGAATGGCAGTTTGTGAAGCAAGTGCCATTTACCTTTGCCCAATTGACCCCAAACTTTTTGGACATCTTTTACTCTCCGAATAATTGCCTCATGACAAAATTCAACTCCATTTTCCTAGTAAATATTTGTGAGCAATTTTTTCAAAGTTCCTGTCTGAGGGAATTCATTGTGAAGGAAGTACTAGCTAGGCAAATCCAAATGAGTTGAAATTTTGCAAGATCCTTCATATGATCAAATCACGACTCTCCACCAAATATGAGCTCATGTAACTCATCTATGTGAGCCCATCCCCAAATCTTAGTTTCTGGTCAGATTTTTAGTTTGTGAAGCAACAATATTTTATCTTGCTTCAATTAAGCTGAAAATTTACCAGGACATTCCCCTAACTATATAAACTCCCTCCACCAAAATGTAGCTCAATCCATTAAACCATTTGCCGTGTGAAATTTTTCCAAGTTTCTGTCCAGAGCAAAGCTATATGAAGCAAGTGCTACTTTGGCACGTCCAAATGGCATGAAACTTTTTGAGCATGCTCATATGTTCAAATCATTGGTCCATGCCCAATTTAAGCTCAACTTGCCTTTCCGTATGAATGCATCATCCAAATCTCTAATTCTGGACATTATGGTGGTTTCTACAGCAAGTACCCTCTAAACCTCTCCTCTTAGCCTGAGTTCTGGTAAAAAGCATCATCTTTGTGTGTGATTATAACCAGACAAATCCTTGCCTTGGTTCCCAATCTGGTGCCCCTACTGTACAACACAAACACTTGGCCGCTGGTCTACTTTGGGGTCATTTGCAAATCTCTTCTTTGCCCCTGGACCAAATTCTTTCTTCTGTTGCACTAAAGGTACTAAGATCCATATACTGGACATGGTCTGTCCGGCCAAAACGAGATATTTGCTCCAGTGCACGTGGTGATCACGCTGGCGTCATCCAAATTGCAAGCTCTGGCTCGGTCCGGCCGCTGAGATCGTCCACTCCCTCGTCGTATCGATCTCAAACATTGTCCAGGAGCTCTCCCATGCTCGTCTGCTTCACCCTATGCATCTGCCTCGTCGTCGTTCGCCTTAAATAAGAGTCGTGCCCGTGCCGCGCCCAGCCACTGCCCTTCATTAGAGCTTGGCTTGAGCTCGCTTGTGAAGCTCCAAAGCCTTCCCCGCGGCTATATAAGGAGTGCCCGACCTCCCTCGCACCTCATCATTCCCTCCCTTGCCTCATTTGCCCACCGTAGTGCCTCTCCTCGCCCTTTTACTCCATGGCCGCCTCGGCCTCGGCTTGACCCCGGCCACCACGGCCCTCCTCTCCTCCTCCCGAGACCTCCACCACGTTCCCCTCATCCCCGCGGTTCGCCCCCACACCTTGCCCCTCGCCGGAGTTCCCGCATCGCTGAGAGCCGCCGCTGCCCGAAGCTTCTGGCGCCTCCCATCGCCGCGACCTCCCCTCCTATCCGCTTCTCTCCGCGCCTTCCTTCGCCCCTGAATGGAGGAGGCGCAACCCCGCGGTCCTGCCGGTGCCCTTGGCCGGGCCGGGTATCGCCGGAGCTGGTCGGCCCCTTGGCCGCTTCCTTCCCCTGCCCCTGCTCTGTTCCACGAGAGGAACAGAGGCACGAGAGGAAGAAGACGAGCATCTGCCCCCCTCCCCCGGCGCCTGGACCCCACCTGTAAGCCTCTCCTCCCCCTCGTCCACGTGGATAAGTGGAGACGTCTTTTCTGTAAGTATGTTTTCATTTTGAGTAAGCGCATTCTCATTCTAGTGCGGCCAAAAATACGTTTCCCTTTACGGTAAACATAATCTACGCAAAAGCGTGTTCTGTTTTTCCTCACCAGGGACCTGTTTGTGAGGATCTTTTCACATATTAGTCCCTAATCTTCTACACCTCATAACTCCGCAACCGTAACTCCGTTTGAGGTGATTCCAAACCTACTTCTTCGTCTCGTCGAGCTCTGTCTATTGATATCATTTTCACTATGGTTTGACATACTAGAAATGACCATTTTGCCCTTGCCCTAATCATCCCCCTTCGGGAGAGAAACTTTTCTGGCGATTCCTTCCACGATCTTTCCGCACATCTTCCCGGTGGTTTCTTCATCCCTAGGCAAGCCACAACACCCATTTGCATGATGGTCATGCAGTAGCCATGGTTTTCAACTTGAATATTCAATAAATGTCTGCTTGTTTTGATACGGTTATCGTTGATTCGGTAATGCTTATGGATTTGTGTTCACTTTCATGCTATGCTATTATGCACCAGGTTATCATGTATTTCTTCCTAGTATTATTTTTGTATGACATGCTAGGTAATAGTACATGTTGGTGTTGGTCATGTTCTTTGGTGCATGACTATCGTCTGCTACCAAGTACCGTGAATATGCATGTTCCTTTGCATCTATCTGGTTATATGCTTACTTGACAGTATTCTTGATATGTTCTGGAATCGTATTTATTGTTGATGCTAGTGGTTGTGTTATGCTATGAGTAGTGTTATACTTGTGATGTTCATGCTAGTCAATATGCCATGCTCATTCGGATATATGCTTTATTATTATTATTATTGATATGCTTCATGATTATGTTGTACCCCATGCTTATGTTGATATCGTGCATGCTAGTTGCATCATGTTATATTGTATGACTTAGCATATTGCATTCAAGTTTAACCAGACTTAAATGAACTTGAACAACTGTTGGCTGAGTCATCGTGTCACCATATCGAGCTAATTAACAAGTGCAGCCACATTTGCCTTTATGGGATGGTCCTAACTGGGTCTATTGTCATGCCTCTCGCCGGTGCCTCCAACGAGGGAAGGTTATGCGCGGGCGCTACCCTGATCAGGTAGGACGGCATAAGCCTTGTGTGCTTGTTGTTGCGATTGGTATACCATTGTCCCCGTTTGGGACCGTTTATTGTTTTGCCACGACAGTGGCCGTTGATGCCTTTGGTGGGCATGGGGCCTCCCATGACTTAGCCCAGAGGGGAGTTTGTCAGAGTGGCCGAGAGAGTGTCATGGCAGTAGATTGGTTTTGTCGGAACGTTGTTGGTCCACCCGAATGGGAGTGCGAGGCCATGGGTTCCGTGGTGTGGGTAAAGTCTGCTACCTCTACAGATTGAGTATTAAATCTATCGATAGCCACACCCGCGGATAAGGGCCCAGTTTGTAGTTGGTCACACTGTGGGTCAACAGTAATAATAATAATGTGCTTAATAACAACCCTGGTTTGATGATGAGAGAAGTTGGTTGATCTTTATGTGATCGCGAGAGGATCACCGTGGTATCGAGGATACCGAGTTGTTGGATATTTGTGGTGTTATGTCAGAGTCAAGGGTTAAGGTCAAGCTCCTTGTGGTCATGTAATGATTACTATGGTATTGTAATACCAAGCTTGATTGGATCCTGAGATGATCGTATGATGTCCGTGATGGTAAGCTTATGAACGTGATGGTTACGAGGTAACCCGAGCAGAGTAAGTTGGTCCATGATAGTGTCATCATGTTGCATGCTAGTATTATCATGTTCATTTGTTCATGCCATGTTCGTATTGTTCTAGCTGTATCATGTTCATCTTGTTCATGCTATGATTGATCTGATAGTTTCGTGTCAATCCTAGTTAACCTGTAATTGCCATGTTGTTATCTGTCTTGATTGCTCTTGGTTGTTGTGAGCTTGCAAGTACATTCAATGTACTGACCTGGCGTGTCATGCCAGTTTGCAGGTCATGCCGGATTTGATTGCTCGTTTTCCATGGGTTCGTTGTTTGCGAGCTAGGATAAGCGTTCCGGCCAGAATCCCTGCGGAGTGGAGTTCATCACCATCGTCGATGTTCCGTCGCTAGAGTTATTCCACTTCTTCATGTTGTTCTGTTGCTTGCATGGAGCAACCGTGGCAGGTGATGGTGTCCTGGACTAGGGGGCACTCACCACGTCATCTCCCGACTAGGTGGGTCGGGCCAAGGACCCCCATGGCGATTCACTAATGGGCCACTTTAGGCAGCCCATGCCGCATACAAGGAAGACTCCACAAGACTTGGCGCTCAAGCCAATGACTCTCCTAAACCCTAGGCCTATGGTGCATATATAAGCCGAGGCCAGGCTAGTCAATAGACAATCTCATATTCATTATTACAATCTCGTGGTAGATACCTGTACTATGTACTATACCCATATCAATACAATCAAAAGCAGGACGTAGGGTATTATCTCTTCAAGAGAGCCCGAACCTGGGTAAAATCTTGTGTCCATGTTACCATCGCTCCAAGACGCCTAGCTTAGGACCCCTACTACGAGATATGCTGGATATAGAACCGACATTGGTGCTTTCATTGAGAGCTTGCTGGGTGATTGTCATGGATCGATGGGATAATCAGGTGATATTTTTTTCAATTAGTTCTGTTTCGTATACGTCAATTGGCTAGTATATTATCTTCGGTCAGACTATGTTATTTTATTCACACGTGTATTCTAGATCGAAAGGCAAACATTAAGATCGGCAGCGTTCTCCTGTCCGAGGACACTTCGTCTAAAGCAATTCCATGTAAACGTATATTGGATATACGGCGGTGTAACACGGCGACACATCTGGCATGAGAGGCGTATGGACGCTAAAAGGCTCGGCCAAAGTCCTGGCAAAATCAGTGGAGCAGGGCGCAGGGCAGGCCCGCATGGCGTTGTTCCATGATTCAAGAAGAATCCCACGATTGATGGGATGGCAACTCTTCCTCTCGTGAAGATGGCCTCATTTGCTAGTACTACTAGTTTAATACTAGTTGGTGCATGGACTACGAAGCATGCATTATTTGATTTGATCTAAATTACTAGTTGAGGCACTAATTTTTTTTGTTCAGGTCGGCCCTTCTGAAGACCGGGCAGCCCGGACGCGGTCTGGAGTCACTCCGGTCAGGGCGGCATTTATGATTATGTCGCCTACTACCAGTCTGGAAATCATCCCAAAATTATCAGATTTTGCAATCCGGTCTATGCCGCGGCCACTGTTTCATGGCGATCCGGTCCCAAGGAGTATATGGCTAGATCGGCCGAAGAAAGTCCCACAAATGCAGCGTTCATCAGGGGATTTCTTTCCTTTTCTTTGTGTTTCCTTTTCAGCACACATATGTCGCTATCATGCAATACTATAGGGAAGTAATATTTTCCCTCCCCGCATGACTAACTCAACAAGTGCTAGTTTTTGCAGCACGACTTTTTATGTCTAATTGATGAATAATGCAAGCTAGCTTTGCATTGAGCGGGGTTTCATCGATGTGACTTTGTCCGTCGTCTGTCGGACATTACATCTGCAAACAGACTGCGGCTATAATCGAATTCGACTACGTCACGCGGTCCCCTCGGCATCGCCATGTCATCACTTCTTCAAGCTGACTTATACCGTGCTGACTTGCTCCATCACGTCGGCCAAGCCAAGGACACTTCAGCATGGGCAGCGGTCATTCAGGGAGTTCCTTCCTTTTTAAATTTGGCGCATATGGTCACTATCTTCCACTAATGGTTTTCTCTACCATGTGCATATATGAAAGTACTAACCAAAAGTGCTAGTTTTTGCAGCATGGTTTTTAATGTCCAATTAACGAACAGTGCAAACTAGCATTGCACTAGCGTTTCACCAACGCCTGCATGTGGAATTTTTTTTCTTTTGTGCACAGTCTAACGGACGTCATATATGCAACCGGATCTGCTGTCGTCACTCCTCCATCTTCATTGACCTTGGCGCCAGACTATTTTTCTTTTATCTACTTTGCATAAATGTAATTGTGCAAATAATCATTTTTTCTTTCAACTATTATTGTTGTTGTTATTTCTTGCTTGCACTATTTTATGTGTGCAGGTAATCAACTTCGACTGCGTCACGTGGTCAACTCTGTGGGCCGACTCGTCGTCCTGCCTGCATCAATCAAGTTGTGGCGTCGCCTCAGTGCGTGTCCTTGTGTTAATGACTTCCTTTGTGTCGCACGTTCACCTCGGCGTGCCGACGTCATCATCATGCCTCGGCCGGACTGAGGGTTTCGCCTCGCCACATTGAACGTGCTCTGTCAACACTTCGGAATGCCGAACTCCTCGCTCGGCCATCTCGGGACCGGCTCGGGGGCTGGGACCTCGTCCCGCCGCAATCTCGGCCTACGTCATCAACATCGAGCACAATAACCAGCTAAGTGGAGAAAGCCGAAAACTGACTGTCACAATAAGCGTAAACTGGTCAGCGATCTGATGACCGTGTTAAATTATAAGATCGATGGAGGTCACCCCGTGTCAAGCGACGGGCCATTCATAATATTGGCGAAGTGTTAACGGCTTAACCTCGGCTGTTGCCGAACATTAACCGGGGGCTAATATTTGGCCTCCCAACTTTAAGCTCCTATGACTAAGTGAAAGTTATAAAGCCCGCATATCTGATTGCCTCATTTCCACTAGCACAACCGCCTTCGGGCACCAAGATGTCGGCTAAGGGTTGTTTGTTATCGCGGAGACACCCTGCGTAGCATCTACAAGGGGTGCAAGCCGACGATGGGCCACTTTCAACTGATAAACGGTCTCAACAAAGTCAAAATAAATATATCGTTGGCATTTGTATTTAATATACAAGAGCTGCCTTCCGTAATCATCGTTATAAAGCCATACATATGCATCAATTTGACTTAAGATTTTGGCCAAGATGGGTTGCCTGGCTCCTGTGCTTACCCCTACGTTCTCGATTGTTTGACTAGGCGGTAAAGGGAGCACCTTTGTGATTGTTACTACCGGGTCATCCGGGTTAGTAACTCAGACTGGGTGAAGCCGAAAGCTAGCCATCTTAAAGGATATAATTGGTCGGCAATGACGGGAGTGAAAATTTGGGTTCGCTAAAGACCACATAGTTCGGGAACTTTCCCCAAACTAAATCTTCAATATTTTGCTCGCAGATTGATCGGAGCTGAGGTTTCATGATCATGCTTAGCATGACAACCCAAAGAAAGGAACCGATAGCGGGACTATTTTCTTTGGAAGACATTTCTAATATAACATATCTCTCTGTGTACCTTTGCTTATAAAGCCGTATGGCCGGATTGCCTTGTTTGTCGTAAATCTTTGCCCTCACAAAGGCTGTAGTGACCAGACCTCAAACAGTCTGATCTCTATGCTCCGGTGTCATCCCTGGATCAGTAATGCTGACACCACACAGTACTCGGAGGATTTATAACAGAGTAGCAATCACACACTTATTACATTGAGCATCTCAAAAGAGAACTTATTACAATAAATATGGCTTAAGGCCATCTAATAACGATAACAGCGGAAGGCTTGGAAGATAAGTGAGTCCATCAACTCCAACGGCATCACTGAGTATAGAACCACAACCTAAAAACTCTTTAATCATCGTCTAAAAAGTCTGCAACATTAATGTTGCAGCCCGAAATGGGTCAGCACATGGAATATGCTGGCACGGTAACACATAGAGAATAATGGAATGAAACAGCTATACTATATGCATATTTGGCTGTTGGAAAGCTCTATGGTTACAGTTTTGCGTAAAGCTAATTTTTCCCTACTTCGAAGGAATAAATTTAATTACTATCATGGTGGTTGTTAAACATTGAGAATGGTTGGCAGCATCCTCAATCCCAATTAAGCATCATCATTAAACAAAACCCAACAAAATTAATTTAGAGTAACATGTTGAGATTCACATGAAAATCCAGGTACTAGATACTCAAGATGTCCATAACTAGGGACACGGCTAACCATGATTAGTTTATTACATTCTGCAGAGGTTTGTGCACTTTTCCCCACAAGACTCGATTGCCTCCGTTTGGTTTCTAGCACTACATGGTGTTTGAGAAGACGGATGACCGAGACATAGTCTTTCAGAAGCGCTAGCACCTTGCGATCGGGTAGACCGTACCACCTACATCCCCTACATCTGCTAGTCTACCACTGTAAGAGTTCGCATGACTTAGTCAACTATGCTAGAGCCCATAATAGCTTGTGGCTGCACATGGAAGTTTCTAGTATGAATAGTCTAATGATCCCTTTGAGCCTGGGTGGCGGTCCAAAACAAAACAGGCAAGTCCTGGAATACCCAGGTGCCTCAAACCACCCAGATGTGTGTTTAAGTTGCCACCTTAGATAAACCATTAATTAAAAAACTCACATCTGTCATGGATATCACTCACCCAATCCACGTCTACCAGCATAGCATGGCATAATAAGCAAACGTAGAAGTAACTCCCAAACGTTTGATAATAAACAGGTAATAGGTACTACCTCAACTACTTCCCATCCCACAATTTAATTAGATCCTAATCATGCAATGTTTGAGGATTGATCTAATACAATAAAACTGGGTAGTAGGAGGTATGATCAAAGTGTTACTTGCCTTGCTGATGATCCGGGAAACCTAGCGATTCGAAGTAACAAGCGGCGCACTCCGGGTAATCTATCGCAAACAAACAAGCATAGAATAAGTACTAATCTAATGCATAGGTAAAACTCAAATAAGAGATCTAACCAGAAGGTTCACTTTAAGAACTCCGGTTTGCAAAAAGAATCGAATCAAACGAGGCAACGAAAGTCAAACGGCGAAAGAAAACAACTTCGTTCTACTAATCTGGATCTAAGGAAAATTTTACAGTAGCAAAAACTCGTTTAAGTTTGTTAAACGGTTAGAGGGTTTCGAGACGAAACTCCAGGCGCTTGAATCGCCCGATTCCGATAAACGAGCGAAAAGTTATACTAAAACAAAAATCGGATCAGGAATCGCGATCAGAAAAAACGCGGATTAAATCCGAGAAAAAGAAAAACGACGAACGTTCGCTAGAATGAACGAACGGACGAACGCTCGCTATTTAAATAAATCGGAAAAAAACCGATCTATTTAAAAAAACGAATCTAAAAAAACCGACGGAAAAACCGAACGGTTTTTCGGAAAAAAATAAAAAAAAACGGGCGCGGACTTCGAGGCGCGGCGAACCTCGGGCGGCGTGCGGCGGCGGGGCGGGTGGCGGCGGGATTAGGGTTTGGGGCGCGTCGGGTGGGCTGTGGGGGTCGGGTCCCCCGGCTTATAAAGCCTTCCCGGGCCGGTGTCCAGGTCGGACACGGCGCGTAGGTCGGTTCGATTTTTTTAAAATAATTACGCGTGGAAGAAAAATAAAAAGAAATACTAAACGGACTCCAAAAATCCCGAAATAAATTTTCCCGGGATTCTAAAATCAAGCCGCACAAGGTGAACATTTATTTGGGGCCTAAATGCAATTTTGAAAAATGCACATTTTTCCTAAATTCAAATAAAATAACGAAAAACTCCGAAATAAAATCTTATTTGATTTTTTATCAAATCCTCAATATTTCTTTATTTTGGGGAAGTCATTTTATTCCCTCTCTCATATTTTTGTAATAGATATAATTGATGATAAAATAAATAAAATCAAATGATCCTATTCTCAAAATTTGAGAAAGCTCAAATATGAAAATGACGAATTCCCCAACTCTCTCCGTGGGTCCTTGAGTTGCGTAGAATTTCTAGGATCAAAACCAAAATCAAAATAAAATATGATATGCATTTATGATCTAATGTATAACATTCCAAATTGAAAATTTGGGATGTTACAAACCTACCCCCCTTAAGATGAATCTCGCCCTCGAGATTCGGGTTGGCTAGAAAATAGGTGAGGGTGGTCCTTGAGCAAAATCTTCCTCTCGCTCCCAGGTGGCTTCATCCTCTGTGTGGTGGCTCCACTGAACTTTGCAAAACTTGATAACCTTGCTGCGAGTGACTCGGCTGGCAAACTCGAGGATCTTAATTGGTTTCTCCTCATAGGTCAAATCGTTATCCAACTGAATTGTTTCCAATGGCATTGTGTTTCTCAAAGGTATGTCAGCCATCTCAGCATGACATTTCTTCAACTGGGAAACGTGGAACACATCATGAACCCCTGACAATCCTTCGGGCAATTCCAACTTGTAGGCCACTTCTCCCATACGCTCCAAAACTCGATATGGTCCTACAAATCGTGGTGCTAACTTCCCCTTAACTCCAAAACGCTTTGTTCCCCGAAGTGGAGATACTCGAAGATAAGCTCTATCTCCAACTTGGTAAACTGTCTCCTTCCGTTTAGAATCTGCATAACTCTTTTGTCTGGACTGGGCTATCTTGAGCCTATCGCGAATCAACTTCACCTTCTGTTCAGACTCTTTAATCAAGTCAGGTCCAAACAACTGGCGATCTCCAACTTCATCCCATGACAATGGTGTCCTGCACCTCCTTCCGTACAAAGCTTCGAAGGGGGCCATCTTTAAACTGGTTTGGTAACTGTTGTTGTAAGAGAACTCTGCATATGGCAAATTGTCGTCCCAACTAGATCCGTAATCTAGCGCACAAGCTCTCAACATATCCTCCAAAATCTTATTGACTCTCTCGGTCTGTCCATCTGTCTCTGGATGAAAAGCTGTACTGAATTCTAGCCTGGTACCCAAAGTTTCGTGCAACTGCTTCCAGAACTTTGAGGTAAACTGGGTTCCTCTATCCGATACGATACTCCTCGGAACTCCATGCAAACATACGATCCTGGTCATGTATATCTTTGCCAACTTAGCACTGGTGTAAGTGGTCTTTACTGGGATGAAATGAGCTACCTTCGTCAATCGATCGACTACAACCCAAATCGAGTCATATCCTGAACGAGTCCTGGGTAATCCCGTGATAAAATCCATGCCTAACTTATCCCACTTCCATTCGGTTATCGGCAATGGTTGTAGCAATCCTGCTGGCTTCTGATGCTCTGCTTTTACTCTCTAACATACATCACAAACTGCTACGTACTCCGCAATATCCTTCTTCATTTCGGTCCACCAGAAAATGTCTTTCAAATCCAAATACATCTTGGTATTTCCTAGGTGAATCGAATATGGTGAATCATGTGCCTCTTGCAGAATCAACTTCCTGATCTCCGGGTCATTAGGCACGTAAACATATCTTCAAACTATAGGGTGTCGTGCTCATCCTCACGAAATCCCTTAGCCTTTCCTTTGCTAAGTTTCTCCTTTATAGAGGCAATCTCCTTGTCAGTCCTTTGGGCTTCTATGATTTTATCCATTAATGTAGACTGAATCTCCAATGCTGCTACATAGCCTCTCGGAACTATTTCCAAACATAGTTCACGAAGATTTTCTGCTAACTCCCTTGGTATTCCTCCCGTCATTAATGTATTGACGTGGCTCTTACGGCTTAATGCGTCAGCTACTACATTAGCCTTTCCGGGATGGTAATGCAATCTCATATCATAATCCTTGATGAGCTCCAACCATCTCCTTTGTCTGAGGTTTAACTCCTTCTGCGTGAAAATGTACTTCAAACTCTTATGATCCGTGTACACCTCACAATGATTTCCAATGAGGAAATGTCTCCATGTTTTCAATGCATGCACTACGGCTGCTAACTCCAAATCATGCGTAGCATAATTCAACTCATGAGGTTTCAGTTGTCTTGAGGCATATGAAACAACTCTCCCTTCCTGCATAAGCACTGCTCCAAGTCCTCGACGTGAAGCGTCGCAATACACCTCATAATCTTTGGTCTGGTCTGGCAAAATCAACACTGGTGAAGTAAGTAAACGTTTATTCAACTCCTGGAAACTAGCCTCACAATCCTCAGTCCATTTGAACTTGGTATCCTTCTTCAACAACTCAGTCATAGGCTTCGCAATCTTTGAGAAATTCTCAATAAATCTCCGGTAGTATCCTGCGAGTCCAAGAAAACTCCGTATCTCTCCAATCGTGGTCGGTGCTTCCCATTTGGTCACGGTATCAACTTTAGTGGGATCTACTGCTATACCTTCTCCAGATATAACGTGTCTGAGGAATCCTACTTCCTTCAACCAAAACTCACATTTTCTAAACTTGGCATATAGTTGATGTTCTCTGAGCTTTCCAAGTACCAATCGCAAATGTTCCTTATGCTCTTCTTCATTCTTCGAGTAAACCAGGATATCATCAATGAACACTACAATGAACTTATCCAAAAACTCCATAAACACTTTGTTCATCATGTTCATAAAATATGCGGGTGTGTTAGTCAGACCAAATGACATAACGGTATACTTGTACAGCCCATACCTGGTGGTAAAAGTTGTCTTAGGAATATCCTGTTCTCTAATCTTCAACTGGTGGTATCCTGATCACAGATCGATCTTGGAAAATACCTTAGCTCCTTGCAATCGATCAAACAGATCATTGATCATAGGTAGTGGGTACTTGTTCTTGATCGTTACTTCATTCAATCCTCGATAATCAGCAACCATCCTTAACGATCCATCCTTCTTCTCCACTAGAAGTAATGGCAATCCCCAAGGAGAAGAACTTGGGCGAATATATACTTTATCCAGTAACTCCTTAATATGCTTCTTAATTTCCACCAAATCCTTTGCTGGCATCATGTATGGTCTCTTTGATATTGGCCCTGTGCCTGGCAATAGCTCAATCAAAAACTCAATATCTCTATCCGGTGGCATGCCTGGCAATTCTTCTGGAAATACTTCAGGGAAATCCCTTACCACTGGTACTTCCTCCTGCACAACTCCTGTTAAGCAATTTACTTGAGCCCTCTTTGGCACATGTCGGGATACATACTTGATCCTTCTCCCTTCTGGTGTGGTAAGTAAAATTGACTTAGTAGCACATTCAATATTCCCTTCATACTTTGATAACCAATCCATGCCTAATATCACATCCAATCCTTGGGATTCCAATACTATTAGGTCTAAGGGAAAAACATAGTTACCAATCCTTAATGGTAACCGATCACACCATCGACTAGCCATATACTCTGCTCCAGGCGAGGTTACTAACATGGGTGACCTAAGGGCTTGGGTTGACAAGTTATACTTATCCACAAATCCCCTTGAGATGTATGAATGTGATGCGCCAGTATAAAAAAGAACGAGTGCAGTAAATGACTTAACCAAAAACTTACCTATTACTGCATCAGGCTGAGCTTCAACCTCCTCCACGCTAACGTGGTTCACCTGCCCCCTGTTGAAAGGGTTCGGCTTCTTCCCAGAGCTTCCATTGCTATTTCCATTTTGTAATTCAGGACATTCATTGGCATAATGTCCGGTCTTCGAACACTTAAAGCAAGTGACTTGGCTCGGGTCCTTCTTGGCTGGGGTTGATGGGTTGGTGCGGTTCTGGCTATTGCTTCCTCCATTCCCATTACCACTTCTGGTGCCATTGTGATTGTGTGAGCTACCTCCTCCATGGGTGTGCTGAAAATGTCCTCCCGGTCTAGGGGTAAAACGTGGCTTTTGCTGAGCTCCTGAATTGTACTTCCCTTGTCCATACTTCCTCTTACGATTTTCAATTTGCTGCTGCTTGCCTTCAATCATAAGAGCACGATCTACCAACTCCTGGTAGTTGTTGAAAGTTGCTACCATCAACTGCATGCTCAACTCATCATTCAGTCGTTCCAGAAACTTCTCCTGCTTTGATGCATCCGTAGCGACGTCATCTGGGGCATAATGTGCTAGTTTACTAAATTCCTCCACATACTGGCCAACTGTTCGTCCTCCTTGGCGCAAGTTGCGAAACTCACGCTTCTTCATGGCCATAGCTCCTGCTAAAACATGGGCAGTACGAAAAGCCTGCTGAAACTGGTCCCATGTGACAGTGTCAACAGGGAAAGTGGCTCTGAAATTCTCCCACCATGATGATGTGGGTCCTTCAAGCTGATGTGCGGCAAATTTCACCTTCTCCGCATCCGTGCATCCTGCGGTGGTCAACTCTCTAGCTGTCTTGCATAGCCAATCATCTGCTACTATCGGCTCGGTGCTACTGGAAAACACCGGCGGATTCAGCCTAAGAAAACGGGCTAAGTGATCAACAGGTGGTGGTGGTGGTGGGTTGTTGTTGTTGTTCCCTTGATTCTGATTCTGGACTAGCAACTGCATCAATGTGTTCTGCTGCTGGATCAACTGGGTGAGCTCCAGTGGAAAGGTAAATCCGGGGTTACGTCTCGGAGGCATCTGGGTTTAGAAAAGATGAGATTTAAGAATAGAGGGGGTCTAAAGAGAAAACACTACCCATATGCACATGAGGCAAAAGCAAACAATTCACTTCATTCAATCAAACAAGGGCATACAATCGATCTAACTATCGCAAAGTGCTCGGACTACTATATTTACATGGTGGACTACTACTACTGATAAGGTGGTCTACTACAAATATTCTTCGGTTGCAAACTCCATGATATCTGCTCTAGCTTCATCAACATAATTGTCATCACTATCATCTGGATCCGAATCGGTGTCGTCGATGATGATGTAGTCTTCCGGGCGAATCTCCTTGGGTTCTTTGTCTTCATCTGCTGGTGTAGGTCTCCCATGAATATCCCGATCTTCTTTGTTAGGTCGGCATTCTTATCCACCAATACTTCAATTTCCTCTTCATAATCTTCACGTGTAGCCTTGAGTTCTTCCTCCAGTTCCTTGATTCTAGTCTTAGCCTTCTTCAGATCTATCATGTCGGCGCACATATGGTTCTCCTGTCGTCGAATGTGCTGGTTTAACTCCTGGATAAAAGCTGCAATTGATCTATCTTTCCTGGTGCTGATCATCTCCCAGTGCTCGTCTCGGCGTCCACAAATCTGGTAGATAGTATCCTTGAGATCATTATGGTAGACTTCTCCAATGCGTCCCATGGCGATGTGAGCTGCCATGCTCTTTCCTAGATTCCAAGTTGGTGCATCAAAAGAAAACTCTATGGGCTCAGTGATTGGCATGAACATCCTTCCTGGAACTTGAACTTGAATCATCCAGCGCTCTTCTTCAGGTAAAGTGGCGTTGTAGGTTCCGGTGAAGCTTGGCACTCCTATGTTCAGGTATCTAGTGACTTCCTTCAAGTGACGACCAAAGGGTGTATCTTCATCCGGTTGCGTGAACTTGCTCCTTGCATCCGCCATCCTAAAAGAGTAGAAAAGATGAGGAGTCAGAAGAGAAGAGGGTGAATAGTGTTCTAGGTCTTTAGCTTAGTGGTCGTGTCCTACAGTCAGTGTGTGCTCTGATACCATCTCTGTAGCGACCAGACCTCAAACGGTCTGATCTCTGTGCTCCGGTGTCATCCCTGGATCAGTAATGCCGACACCACACAATACTCGGAGGATTTATAACAGAGTAGCAACCACACACTTATTACATCGAGCGTCTCAAAAGAGAACTTATTACAATAAATATGGCTTAAGTCCATCTAATAACGATAACAGTGGAAGGCTTGGAAGATAAGTGAGTCCATCAACTCCAACGGCATCACTGAGTATAGAACCACGACCTAAAAACTCCTTAATCATCGTCTGAAAAGTCTGCAACATTAATGTTGCAGCCCGAAACGGGTGAGCACATGGAATATGCTGGCAAGGTAACACATAGATAATAATGGAATGAAACAGCTATACTATATGCATATTTGGCTGTTGGAAAGCTCTATGGTTACAGTTTTGTGTAAAGCCAATTTTTCCCTACTTCAAAGGAATAAATTTAATTACTATCATGGTGGTTGTTAAACATTGAGAATGGTTGACAGCATCCTCAATCCCAATTAAGCATCATCATTAAAGAAAACCCAACAAAATTAATTTAGAGTAACATGTTGAGATTCACATGAAAATCCAGGTACTAGATACTCAAGATGTCCATAACTGGGGACACGGCTAACCATGATTAGTTTATTACACTCTGCAGAGGTTTGCGCACTTTTCCCCACAAGACTCGATCGCCTCCGTTTGGTTTCTCGCACTACATGGTGTTTGAGAAGACGGATGACCGAGACATAGTCTTTCAGAAGCGCTAGCACCTTACGATCGGGTAGACAGTACCACCTACATCCCCTACATCTGCTAGTCTACCACTATAACAGTTCGCACGACTTAGTCAACTATGCTAGAGCCCATAATAGCTTGTGGCTGCACACGGAAGTTTCTAGTATGAATAGTCTAATGATCCCTTTGAGCCTGGGTGGCGGTCCAAAACAAAACAGGCAAGTCCTGGAATACCCAGGTGCCTCAATCCACCCAGATGTGTGTTTAAGTTGCCACCTTAGATAAACCATTAATTAACAAACTCACATCTGTCATGGATATCACTCACCCAATCCACGTCTACTAGCATAGCATGGCATAATAAGCAAACGTAGAAGTAACTCCCAAAGGTTTGATAATAAACAGGTAATAGGTACTACCTCAACTACTTCCCATCCCACAATTTAATTAGATCCTAATCATGCAATGTTTGAGGATTGATCTAATGCAATAAAACTGGGTAGTAGGAGGTATGATCAAAGTGTTACTTGCCTTGCTGATGATCCGGGAAACCTAGCGATTCGAAGTAACAAGCGGTGCACTCCGGGTAATCTATCACAAACAAACAAGCAAGCAAACAATAAGTACTCATCTAATGCACAGGTAAAAATCAAATAAGAGATCTAACCAGAAGGTTCACTTTAAGAACTCCGGTTTGCAAAAAGAATCAAATCAAACGAGGCAATGAAAGTCAAACGGCGAAAGAAAACAACTTCGTTCTACTAATCTGGATCTAAGGCAAATTTTACAGTAGCAAAAACTTGTTTAAGTTCGTTAAACGGTTAGAGGGTTTCGAGACGAAACTCCAGGCGCTTGAATCGCCTGATTCTGATAAACGAGCGAAAAGTTATACTAAAACGAAAATCGGATCAGGAATCGTGATCAGAAAAATCACGGATTAAATACGAGAAAAAGAAAAACGACGGACGTTCGCTAGAACGAACGAACGGACGAACGCTCGCTATTTAAATAAATCTGAAAAAACCGATCTATTTAAAAAAAGAATCTAAAAAAACCGACGGAAAAACCGACGGAAAAACCGAACGGTTTAAAACAGGCGCGGACTTTGAGGCGCGGCGAACCTCGGGCGGCGTGCGGTGGCGGCAGCGGCGGGGCGGGTGGTGGCGGGCTAGGGTTTGGGGCGCGTCGGGTGGGCTGTGGGGGTCGGGTCCCCCGGCTTATAAAGCCTTCCCGGGCCGGTGTCCAGGTCGGACACGGCCCGTAGGTCGGTGCGATTTTTTTAAAAAAATTATGCGCTGAAGAAGAATAAAAAGAAATAGTAAGCGGACTACAAAAATCCCGAAATAAATTTTCCCGGGCTTCTAAAATCAAGCCGCACAAGGTGAACATTTATTTGGGGCCTAAATGTAATTTTGAAAAACGCAAATTTTTCCTAAATTCAAATAAAATAACGAAAAACTCCGAAATAAAATCTTATTTGATTTTTTTATTAAATCCTCAATATTTATTTATTTTGGGAAAGTCATTTTATTCCCTCTATCATATTTTTGTAATAGAAATAATTGATGATAAAATAAATAAAATCAAATGATCCTATTCTCAAAATTTGAGAAAGCTCAAATATGAAAATGACGAATTCCCCAACTCTCTCCGTGGGTCCTTGAGTTGCGTAGAATTTCTAGGATCAAAACCAAAATCAAAATAAAATATGATATGCATTTATGATCTAATGTATAACATTCCAAATTGAAAATTTGGGATGTTACAAAGGCTTTATAAAGTAGGACAAACACTCCTCAGCTACTGGCCGAGGAGGTGGAAGCTAATGGTCGGTCAACAAAGTTTTGTACAATGCGGATCCGAGCATTAACGATGTAAAGTAATTGGATACATAGAATCATTACACATAATTTGTGATTTTACTTCGGATATCGATCCTTAATCCGGCCACTTGTGCCCACATTAAGGCTCGAGGGCTACTGGGCTTCAGGCTTATCATTCACTAATATTAAAAGGGGTGTATCGATCCCCTAATCTGGTGTTGCCACCCGACCAATGTCTCGGGGGCTACTGCATTG